>NC_069499.1:738442845-738749512 GCF_027579735.1 Bombina bombina | reverse complement strand
GTTTCCTTGTTGGTTCACTTTAAGTGTTTGTCTCACCTCATACAATTTTATTAAAATATTGCACTAAAAAATTATAACGGATCAAAGATATGAGATATCGGGTATTAGAAAAAAATGAAGACAAAGGCATTTTACAATGACTGACATAGACATATATGAAGATAAATTTATTTAGTTATAGATCTGTACAAATAACATCACATACATACACAATTATCTACATTCTACGTTCACAAAACATTCTTGCAATATGAAATAATTACTATTTCATGTACTATTTCAGAGAATAACATGACGTCATTCTCTTTGCGCACAATCGGAGTGTTGGAATGATTTTTTTTTCTATTTCTCTCCTCCCATGACTTCTATGAATACATGCTCATGCACGTGATCTGCCTCTTTCAGCTACAATCCGTAACGCACGCTATCATTTTCTCTTTTTTAACTCGTAATATGGGAGACCTACGGTTTGCGAAAATTGATAAATTCTTGCGAAGGTCCCGCAATGACAAATAGATTGCGAAATCTACTTTTTGGCACTGTAGTTATGTGTTTTACATGTGTGAACATCAGTAGAAGGTCAAAATCATTTCTGAAATTACATTACATAAAGTATAAATCACAATCTATTGTATCATGGCAGATATGAAATAATTATCAAATATTAACACATATTTAAGATCAGAATTTAAACATAATATAACATTAGGAATTATTCTATTTATCACGTTTTTTGAAGGAACACCAATGCTATACTGCTTTCTATAAATTAATATATGTGGGAGATAATCACAATACATACATACATGTATATAACACACAACAACAAAACACACATTTATCTTTTTAATGATCACTCATTAATAATGTTGCAAAGTATAACAAGTGAATGAATATTTGGAAAGAAGACAGGCATGTAGCTAATATGATGACATCATTTTAAGCTTGAACCATAGAGATTGTATCATTAGGACTTTACTGCCTCTTTAATCAGTTTCTCACTCGATCTTACATATACGCAGATGAGAGGTTTGGAAGATTTTCATTATTATTGTGATTTCAATGGTACACAGGAAAATATTGAAATATCGTCAATCACTTATATATGTCAGGCGTTACTTTATAGTTTTGGAACAATATTTCAGCAACATTGTTCAATCAGATTCTATGCCATGTCTATGCACACATTATAGACAAGTATGCACATTAAATCATTTGAGCGTGGACTTGTGTTTTTTAATATAACATTGTGTTTACTAAGTATTTGTCACGCATATGAACAAACATTAGGAAGATACACTGTATATGCTATATTTTAGATTTGCATTCACGCCGCTTAGATACAATCAGGTGTATACATTTAGCAATCATTGTGAACATGCTACCATTGGACATTTTGGACTATAAATCACCCAAACAACATGACCAATACGTTCTCTTATGACAGACATTGTATCAGATCGCTTTTGTGTGTTTGATTACCTTGTTTATCATTGCGTGTTTGCTTTGCTATTTGGCTACTGCTTCTTGGCTCTGCAAATATGGACAGTCCTGAGTTACCTTTTGTTGGTGCTGTTGGACAACTTATGTACAACAGACTCAGATGGGCCAGGCATCTTGAAGAGGGGCATGTGGAACGTCTGAGGAGTAGGGCTCCTCCTGTTCAGGTTTTTGACATGTATCAGCTCAATAGGTAGCAGCTATTGAGCCTTTACGATGTACTAAGACCTTATTTGGAGCCACGCAAGCGTATTTGCACTGCAATCCCTTTGATGTCCAAGATGCTTTGCTGTATACATGCTATGGCCTCCGGAAACTTTCAATCCACGGAGAGTTACTTATCCGGCATGGCTCAAGGCACCTTCTCTGTGGTTTTTGACAAGTTTTTGAATGATATGAAAAGAAATTGACAGCGTTTTATAGGATTCCCTCAAAATGAGGATCATTGGAGACACTTCAAGAGGGAATTCTATAATATAGCTAAAATGCCTAATGTTTTGGGATCAATAGCTTGCACCCACATTGCTCTGCGGGCTCCAGCAGTAGGGGAGGTTCATTTCCAAAATCGTAAACACTTTCATTCTTTGAACTTGCAGTTAATTTGCGACTTCACCCAGCCGGGCACAAGTGGACCTCCAGAGGGGCAGAAGTCTTCATCCGATCCGGGCAGAAGAGGTCCTCCAAGCGGCAGAAGTCTTCATCCAAGCGGCATCTTCTATCTTCATCCATACCAAGCGGAGTGGGTCCATCTTCAATCCAGCCGACGCAGAGCCATCCTCTTCAAACAACGTCCTAACACTGAATGAAGGTTCCTTTAAATGACGTCATCCAAGATGGCGTCCCTTGAATTCCGATTGGCTGATAGGATTCTATCAGCCAATCGGAATTAAGGTAGGAAAAATCCTATTGGCTGATTGGATCAGCCAATAGGATTGAGCTCGCATTCTATTGGCTGATTGGAACAGCCAATAGAATGCGAGCTCAATCCTATTGGCTGATCCAATCAGCCAATAGGATTGAACTTCAATCCTATTGGCTGATTGGTTCAGCCAATAGGATTTTTTCTACCTTAATTCCGATTGGCTGATAGAATCCTATCAGCCAATCGGAATTCAAAGGACGCCATCTTGGATGACATCATTTAAAGGAACCTTCATTCAGTGTTAGGACGTCGTTTGAAGAGTATGGCTCCGCGTCAGCTGGATTGAAGATGAACCCGCTCCGCTCCGGATGGATGAAGATAGAAGATGCCGCTTGGATGAAGACTTCTGCCGCTCTTCTGCCCGGATCGGATGAAGACATCTGCCACTCTGGAGGTCCACTTGTGCCCGGCTGGGTGAAGACGGCTCAAGGTATGGAGATCTTCAGGGGGGTAGTGTTAGTTTTTTTTAGGGGGGATTGGGTGGGTTTTAGAGTAGGGTTGGGTGAATGGGTGGTGGGTTTTAATGTTGGGGGGGTATTGTATTTTTTTTTACAGGTGAAAGAGCTTATTACTTTGGGGCAATGCGCCGCAAAAGGCCCTTTAAGATCTATTTGTAATTTAGTATAGGGTAGGGAATTTTATTATTTTGGGTGGATTTTTTATTAGGGGATTAGATTATGTGTAATTAGTTTAAAATTCTTGTAATTCTTTTTTTTTTTTTCTGTAATTTAGTGTTTTTTTTCCCGTAATTTAGTTTATTTAATTTAATTTTAATTAATTGTAGGTAGTTTATTTAATGATTGTGTAGTGTTAGGTGTTATTGTAACTTAGGTTAGGATTTATTTTACAGGTAATTTTGTACTTATTTTAGCTAGGTAGTTATTAAATAGTTAATAACTATTTAATAACTATTGTACCTAGTTAAAATAAATACAAAGTTGCCTGTAAAATAAAAATAAATCTTAAGCTAGCTACAATGTAACTATTAGTTATATTGTAGCTAGTTTAGGGTTTATTTTATCGGTAAGTAATTAGTTTTAAATAGGATTAATTTATTTAATTATGTTAAATTTATTTAGTTTAATTTAAAATATATTTAAGTTAGGGGGGGTTAGGGTTAGACTTAGATTTAGGGCTTAATACTTTTAATATAGTAGCGACAACATTGGGGGTTGCAAATTAGGGGTTAATAAACGTAAATAGGTGTCGGCGATGTTAGGGACGGCAGATTAGGGGTTAATAAAATTTAACTAGTGTTTGCGAGGCGGGAGTGCGGCGGTTTAGGGGTTAATATATTTATTAAAGTGTTTCCGATGTGGCGGCGATGTCCGATCGGCAGATTAGGGGTTAATATATTTATCAAAGTGTTTCCGATGTGGGGGGGGGGTGCTTCGGTTTAGGGGTTAATAGGTAGTTTATGGGTGTTAGTGTACTTTTTAGCCCTTTAGTTAAGAGCTTTATGTTCTGGCGTTAGCCCATAAAACTCTTAACTACTGACTTTTAAATGCGGTAGGAGTCTTGACAGGAGAGGGTCTACCGATCACTTCTTCCAAGACTCGTAATACAGGCGTTAGGAAAATCCCATTAAAAAGATAGGATACGCAATTGACGTAAGGGGATTTGCGGTAGCCTAGAGTCGCGGAAGAAAAGTGAGTGGTACACCTGTACCTGCCAGGCTCGTAATACCAGCAGGCATTAAAAAGCAGCGTTGGGACCTTTCAATGCTGCTTTTTAAGGCTAACGGCAAACTCGTAATCTAGGCGTATGTTATTAACAGTCTAAGGAAATACCATAAATTGCCTAAGTACTCTTTATAACTCTATAGAGAAAAGATGGTTATAAATGGCAATAGTGAAATATATCTTGATATGGGACATATACACTCTAGAACCGTTGTTCGGGGACAATGTTCCCAAATTGCGGATAATTTTAGTTGTAGGTTAAACTATGCTAAAAAGTGAGGTTGGGATGGCCATATCGCTGCCACTCTATGTGGCGCCTTAAAAGAACAGTAACAATTTAACTGCTTATTAGTGGACGCTTCCCCTCCCTGTTGATAGTTTAGTCCCACTATTGTTCTATACATACATACAATAGTGGACAACTTGACCCTATGGGATCATTGTCCCCATGTCCCCATAATGAGCATATATACAAGGTGCTTACTCTGCCAGACATGTTTAATAAACACTAGAATATTGTAGTAGACAGGACACATGACCCATGTCATATATTATGTCAAATGTGCGTCGTTGGACATTTATCCTATATGGGCCTTATTAGACAATTGCCTTAATAACCCTATTAAATATCCAAAAATGCTAGGTTTTAATCCCTGAAGTAATGCTCAAAAAAGTCTGTTGTCAACCTTTATTGCCAAAAATGTATCAGATCATAATCAGAATTTAAAGGGACAGTCAAGTCCAAAAAAACCTTTCATGTTTTAAATAGGGCATGCAATTTTAAACAACTTCCCAATTTACTTTTATCACCAATTTTGCTTTGTTCTCTTGCTATTATTAGTTGAAAGTTAAAACTAGGAGGTTCATATGCTAATTTCTTAGACCTTGAAGACTGCCTCTAATCTGAATACATTTTGACCACTAGAGGGCATTAGTTCACATGTTTCATATAGATAACATTGAGCTCATGCACGTAAAGTGACCTAGGAGTGAGCACTGATTGGCTAAACTGCATGTCTGTCAAAAGAACTGAAATAAGGGGGCAGTCAGCAGAAGCTTAGATACAAGATAATTACAGAGGTAAAACGTGTATTATTATAACTGTGTTGGTTATGCAAAACTGGGGAATGGGTAATAAAGGGATTATCTTTCTTTTTAAACAACAAAAATTCTGGTGTTGACTGTCCCTTTAAGCCTTTGGGGTATCTGGTTTGTAATTTAAAAATCCAGAAAACCTCTCTTTTCCCTAGTAATGTTTCCCTATCACCCCCCCCCCAGGGGGAGTAGTGACTTTTTCAATATAGGTGAAGGTGTCAGCACTTTTGTCATGTATCTGTGTGAAGTGTTGTACCAAGGGTGTGCTGGCTGTTCCTAATTTAATACTGGACAAATGCTCTCTAACCCTTGACCTCACTTCACGAGTTGTGAGGCCCATGTACTGTTCTCACAGATAACACAGGTGATTAGGTAGACAACAAAGGTAGACCTACAATTGAGACAGGAAAGTTTTTGAAAGGTATGACCTGTAACCGAAGACTAAAACCATTCCCCTGTTTCTAGTTTTTCACAGGCCACACAAGCTCTATTGTGGCATCTGTACATACCAAACGTAGTTAGCCACGAGGACACAGCTTGTGCCTTCTCAGGAAGTTTGGTGGGGGCTAATATGTTGCCCAAAGTTTTGCCTCTTTTGTAGGCAAATTTACAGTTCTTTCCTGATAAATTTGCTAAACCATCATCAGCCCTCAGGAGCGGGAAAAGTCTTTTAATGATATCACAAATACTGTGATATTGTTCAGAGTAATCCGTAATGAACAGGATATGTTCCCCTCCTGAATTCTGAGAAGTCCCAGTTGGTTTCTTTTTACTCAATAGGTCAGTTCTCTTGCATTTCTTGATGGAATTTACAGCCTCATTGATGACATGGTTATTATAACCTCTTTCTTGGTGTAATGATACGTGTTGTATGTTAGAACAGATGGTGTAATAAAGTTCTGGTACCTAGTATTCACTATTGTAGGACCACTCAGCCTCACACCAAACCTTGGATTCACACAGATCTAACTTATAGGAATCCGGTTATGCTCATTGAACTGAGGGTCACTACTGCAGGGTACAGAGTGAAAACGGAGCTGTCACACAACCAAATATATGATAGATAGATATCACCAGATAAATATGATAGAAATGTATCTAATGATAGATATAATGAGTATACCACAGGGTTACAAATGTATGTAAATATGATAGAAGAGTCACACATACACAGTAGGCAGGTAATATATGTAGAAGTCACACACACTCAGTTATGCAAATACCATAATGTAGCATAGGTACAGAATAAAACCCCAATGTAATTTGAGAGAATGCTAGACTAATAATGTTTAAGGAGGAGTGAGTATGGAGACAACATGAATTACTAAGCACAACCACAGTATGAATTAGTTAGAGCTGATAACAAAACCTTGTCCAAAGTTGTTAATCAAGTTACTGTATATAAATGCAACACTTGAGGTGATGGTGATAGACAGGTAGTTATATTGGGATATGCAGATAGTAAATGATATGGCCGGCTGAAGTGTTAATAAGCCAGAACAGTCACTTAGGTTAGATGAAATCAAACAGCAAGCGTTACAATGACATGCAGAGATCCATAGTAGTATGCAATGAGTATGGCAGGTAAAGATATTTTAAAGTATGGAGGTTGCAAACAGTCAATTAGCGTATCGGTAATAGAATAAAAAGCATGAGAGTCAATCAAATATCTTGCAAAGGTAGTTAGCTTATACAGACCAAATCCAAGTTGTATTTCAGGAACAGCGTGTCAGCAGATGCTGTTGAGACCATTACCCTAGAAGGAGAGATAGAGAGAGCGCGGTACACGCGCTGGAAGAACGCTGAGATGCCGGGTGTGACGTCATACACACCCGGAGTAGCACAATGGGGAAACTGTAGCTGAACTTTTGGTTCCGGTATGTCTGCAGGAGCAGATTCGGTTATACCGGCACAGAGAAGTTGAGATGGCAATACTCAGCAGAGTTCCACAGAGTCAGGTATGAAATCCCCCTAGAGAGAGGAATGGGCTAGGTTTCTTAGGCAGGAGTCACTTATAGCAACTGAAACAAATTACCAAGCAGGGAGTATAGAGAGGAGGGGCCTTAAATAGGGTACAAGGAGTAAGATTTAGTTGAAATGATTTTTATTACCGTAAGTACAACAAATACAGGTCACAATGTTCATATCGTACAAAACGAATCCCCTCCGCCATCCCCTTAACAGAAGCTTTGGTCCATCACACATTGATCGGCTATGGAGAAGTTATCTAAAAGTCCATTAGCACATGAAAGCAATCTATTGTGGCAAAAATCTTCAGTCCTGTGTTGTTGAGTAGCTAATTATATATCTAAGTTTTTAAGAATGCAGCAAAGGGAACAGCAATAGGAAACAAATCAGACAATTTCTCTCTTCTCCCTTCTCCGCACCCAACATATTTTCTTTATATGCATTCCCTCCCCTTCCCCCTCCCCCCAACCTCTCAAAACCCAAACATAAACCAACATAAAATTAAATTACCAACAACTTGCCTGTCGCCTCTCTTCCTTTGCAGCAGATCCGGGGAAAGGGCCCCCACCAGTTTTTAAGCATAAGTCAAATCGCAGTCACCTGAGTATCTTTGTGAGTCGCCCAGCAACCCCTGTCTGTGGTCATCCTATCCTAATGTCAAAGCTACGTACTCCCGCCCCTTATGCATCTAATGTCCTGTCAGGATCCAGAAGTTCCATATTTTTAAGAATTGTTCATAGTTATTTTTAATGTGGGCTATCGTTTCCGACATTTTATATGTAGCTTGAATCTTGTCCATCACCTCCCCCCATGAGGGTGCTCCTGATTTCCAATATCTCACTAAGCAAATCCTAGTGGCCGTGCATAGTGTACGTATGAACGTGTTGATAGGTGCATTGAAAGGCTTTATGCGTTCGTTTAACAATGCTTGTGACGGTGTTAAAGAGATAGTTTCAGATAATACTTCTCTAAGTAACTCAGAGAGTTTAAACTATATTTGTTTGACCTGTGGGCATTCCCACCACATGTGGATATATGTCCCTGTTTCCGCACACCCTCTGTAGCAAAGTTTGTCTGCACTAATTAATCCTTTACTTGCTGTATATAACATTATTTCCCATTCTTCCTTAGAGTAAATTTTCTGTAAGTCCCTTTCCCATTTCTCCATCAGAGGGGATTTAGATGTGATTTTAGCTTTCTGTATTGCTAAGTATATAGCCGAGATTTGTTTTTTGTGACGTTTGGATGTGTTGCAGAAATGCTCTAGCGTTGTTAACGGTTTCCTTGAGCTATGTGTTCTGAGTTTGGTGATAGCTGAGGTCACTTGTAGGTATAAAAACCAATGTAGTTTCTCTGGGCTAATTTTCTCTTGTATTTGTTGATAAGTAGCTATTTTGTTATTATGTAAAAAGTCTGCTACCCTATATAGTCCTTTGTTTTCCCACTTCCCCAAATGTGTGTGAAAGTCTGGATTTAAAATGGTCTTTATTGGTCGCACTACCGAGTCTTGAGGGACTAGGTTCAGGGATTTGGAGAGCGAAACCCAGGTTTGCATCATCTCCATCGTAAGCTTTGAGGCCGACATTCCCCTGAAAGGGTGTCTAGAGAAGTCCCAAAGTATCTCCTCTGGGGTTTTGTAATCTGTCATCAGCGTCTCCACCTGCACCCACACCAGGTCCTTTGGTCTCTTACTCAATAAAGTAGTTTGCGCCAGTCTTGCTGCTTGGTAATAGTGTATTAAGTTTGGTGTTCCCACCCCTCCTAACTGTCTGTGTTGCTGTAGGATCTGAGATGGTATTCTAGCTTTTTTATTGCCTCTCAGGAAGCCCACCAAGTCAGTTTGTAGTTTGCTAAGATCAGTCAAGGGTACTTTAATTGGGAGAGCCCGAAAGAGGTATAGGAGCCTCGGAAGGATGTTCATTTTAATTGCCGTTAATCGGCCATACCATGAAAATCCGCCCTTTTTCCATGTATTTATATCCTTCCTAATTAATTTATACAAGGGGATATAGTTCAGTCTATATAGGTCTTCAATGTTATGTGAGATTTTAATCCCTAAATATTTGATCGACTCTGTAGTCCATGTAAATTCAAAGTTTGTTTCAATCAGTTTTTTAGTGTGATTGGGAAGGGCGATAGGGATAGCTTCACATTTTTCTAAATTAACTCTATATCCCGAAACATCAGAATAGTCCTGCAATACTCGATAAAGGTTTGGGAGAGATATAAGTGGTTTAGTCATTGTAAGAAGGACGTCATCCGCAAACAATGACACCTTAAATTCCTGCCCTTTAAGTAAAACTCCGTGTATATCTGGGGCCGACCGAATCATCGCTGCTAATGGCTCTATGCAAATCGCAAATAAAAGTGGCGATAGCGGGCAGCCCTGTCGAGTACCATTCAAGATATCTATTAATTTTGACTGATAACCAGCCGTCCTAACTGTAGCTGTGGGGCATGAATAGATGCCTTTGATAGCCTGAACAAACGACCCATGGAAACCTAATCTATTTAAGACCTCTAGCATGTAGTCCCAGTCTATTCTATCAAACGCCTTCTCTGCGTCCAAAGAAAGGACCAGAGAAGGCGTTTTCGATTTGCTGAGGTATTCAATTAAGGAGATTGTTCGTCTTGTGTTGTCTGGGGCTTCTCTGTCTAAAATAAAGCCTACCTGATCAGGGTGGATTAGTGATGGTAGATGTACTTTGAGTCTGTTGGCTAGAATTTTGGTGAAGATTTTTATATCCTGATTGATTAGGGAAATGGGTCTATAGCTTTGGCATAGCTTTGGATTTCTACCTGGTTTGGGTATGACTACTATTTTGGCCTGTAATATTTTGCGAGGAACTTCATTACCTTGTAAAATATCATTGCACAGTGAGACTACATGTGGGACCAAAATTGTTTTATAGAGTTGTTAACTATAACATCTCTGGGGGGTGCTTCATCTTTCGGTCTGGCCCGCAAAGCTTGGTGAGCTCTCTCCAATTGAAACTTCTCTTCCCCCACTTCTCCTGTTATAGCTTGAAATAGTTGGTGTAGGTAGATGGGAAGTTCTTCCGTCAAAATAGCCTCTGGAATCCCCTTTAACCGCAGGTTACACCTGCGGCTCCTATTTTTGAGATCTTCCATTTTATCATGCATCTCGCTAACTTCCTGTTGCTGCATGGAAATCTTTTGTGTTAGATTAGAGAGGTCTTCTGAGGTAGAGGTCTCATTTTCTTCTAGAGTGGCCACCCGTGTGCCTAAATCTGTGATGTCTTCTGCTAGGCTGTTGGTGACAGTGTTTTGAAAAGCATCGATTTTTTTCCCAGAGTTTATCGAAATTTTTATTGATGTCTTGTTTGGAGACAAGGGCTTTCAAGTCTGCTTTTGTAACAGGGATGGCATCATCATCCATAAGCTGAGAATCTGTGTCAGAGATATTATCTTCCTCTAGCCCCATATTAGTAGGTTCTAGAGCTTTCTCACTTCTGGCCGGTTTAAAAAATAGATTAGCTGTAGGCGGTTTAGACCCCTGGGCAGGCTTATTTTGCTTCCTAACAGACATGTTGATAGAAGGTTAATCCCTGATTACAAAGTCTGTGATAATATGTCAGATCCAAAAAAGATTGAAAAAGCATGCAAACCTAATCACTCCTGCTCCTCGCCTATCCTGCCGTGGTCATAGAAAAGTTTATAGGGAATTGTGTGGAGGATAGATGAGCCAGCTCAAGACAGGTCTGGATAGTGTTGAGGTATGGGGCAGATCCCTAGCCCTTATATTCAGGAAGGTTTTGTAGTATCCCTTATAGTTATTTATTGCAGTTACAGACAAACATTCAGCAAACCTTGCTAGCTTGATTGAGTTTTTTTCCTGTTCCCTAGCTGAGTCCATCAGGCAGGAGCTAAGTAATAGAGTGCTTTGATCCAGTGTGTAAATAGCATAATGTCGTTACTGGTGAGGGGGGGTTGCTTAATCTTAGGTGTTAACGATGTGTAGGTTGTAGTAGAGAGGCCCTCTTTTAAGCAGAGCCTGTCTGCTAGTTTTAATTATCAACTTCTGCACTTTATAACCTCCTCAGTATAGTGGATTAGGCAGCTATATCGCTCAGTAGTTAGATTAGGGCATTTTAAGTATAGGAGTGTCACGTGGCCTTTATATGTTTGCGCCCCGCCATTGCCTTCCACCTTCCTTCAATATGCCTGTTACCTTAGATAAATGGATTTAAAGTGCGCCCTGCATGCCTCATCTGTATAACCATAAGCAGTTTACTTCTATCCAGTTCTTGCTTTTGACCTACATGGAATTCTCCCCCCTCACCTTCCCTCTTACCAGAGCCGGTACAGTAAGATCACTCTTTCTGGCTGATCCGAAGCCTCACCGGGCGTCTCTTGCTGCTATAACATCTGTTACCCGGTTCTTGTAATGTCCGGTGTAGTCACTTAAAAGAGGTATCCTCTCAGGTCACAAGTTACATCTAGGGTGTATTATGCGGTGAATAGTGGCGGCACAGGTCCGTTCAAATGCAGCTACGCCACGCTTCCAAAATGGCGCGCAGCATCGGGTAGCTCCGTTAACCTCCAGTCTCCCCGCTAGCCTTAGGTGTCTGGGAATATCCCCTATATTGTTTCGGTGAGTGCACCTCTTAGCCCTCAATTCCCGGGGAGTAAATTCAGCCCTGCTTTCCTTGTATGTCAGCCATCTGAAACAGTTCAGCACGGAGCTCACATATTAAGCAGCCATCTCTCTTAGGCTTGCAAGGAGTAAGATTTAAAGGGACAGGCTTGATCAAATCCCTGACAGAACACCCCCCTCAAGGAGCCGCTCAGCCGATCAAGGACCTGGACGTTGGGGATTCCTTCGATGGAATAAGGAAAGAAGGCGTGGAGCCGTGACATTCGTAGCAGGCTCCCAGGAATCTTCTTCAGAATCTTCTTCCAACTGACCAGATACTGGAGGTGCTTCCGAAAGTATCGAGAATCCTGGATGGACTCAATCTCATACTCCATCTAATCTGCCACATGAGTTTGAGAAGCACCCATTGTAGGTGTAGCCCTGATAGAAGCGTAGGGTTTGAGAAGTGAGACGTGAAACGTTGGATGTATTCTCATGGAAGAAGGTAATAGGAGCATAACTGCATTAACATTAACAACCCTCTTAATTTCAAAAGGACCCAAATAGAGAGAAGCAAGTTTCTTGGATGGAACCTGTAATCTTAAATTCTTAGTGCTCAACCAAACTTTGTCACCCACCATATATTCAGGAGGTTTGGAACGTCGTAGATCATAATGACGTTTTTGAGCAGCTTGAGCATCATGTAGTATTTGTTTTACATTGGCGAAGCCTTTAGCCAGGGTGTTGACTTTGTCATTAACAATTGGTATGGGTGAGTTTTTAGAACTCTGAATATCATAAGAAGGATGAAATCCATAGTTAAGGAAAAATGGAGTTATTTTAGTGGAGGAATTTAGCATGTTATTATGAGCAAACTCAGCAGTAGACAGGAGTGAATGCCAATTGTCTTGTTCTAGGGAACAATAACAACAGAGATACTGCTTGATTTGTTCTCTCAGTTTGCCCGTTAGTTTGAGGGTGGAAGGCTGTACTAAGCTTTCTAGAGATATTAAGGGATTGACAAAGATGATTCCAAAACCTAGAAGTAAACTGTGAACCTCTGTCTGTAGTGATGGAATTCGGTAAACCATGTAGTTTGACCACATGATCTATGAAGAGAGTAGCTGTTTCAGAAGCTGTGGGTAGACCTCTATGCAGCAAGAAATGGGCCATCTTAGAAAAGAGATCAACGACCACCAAAATAGTGTTAAAGTTTGCGGAAGGTGGGAGATCAACAATATAGTCCATGGCAATGTCCGCCCAAGGTCTTTCAGGTATGGGAAGAGAGAGAAGATATCCATAGGGACGTTTATGTTGATGTTTTTTAGTAGTGCAAAGAAAACAAGTGTTGATATATTGACTGACCGTATCAGACATTTTGGGCCACCAATAGTTCCTTGAAAGAATATGAAGAGTCCTATGTACCCCAGGATGACCTGCTAATGTTGAGTCATGGGCTGCTGCCAATACCTGATTCCTAAGAGCCATAGGTACATAAAGTAGATTATGATGATAGAACAGCTCATCAGAATGTTTATCTAAATTGAGGTGTCTTATTGAAGAATCCTCCTTCTGTTGTAGCTTTAGTGTTTCCAAAAAATCATTTGTTAAACAAATAATCCTATCCGCAGGTATCACAGCGGCAGGAGCCAGATGATTTTGTGGTTTAGAAGGTATACGAGAGAGGGTATCAGCCTTGAGATTTTTTGAGCCTGGACGGAAAGTGATCAGTATCAAAACGTTAGAAGAAAAGGCTCCAACGGACTTGGCAAGAAGTCAGGGTCTTATTTGTCTTCAAGTATTCCAAGTTACGATGATCAGTATAAATAGTAATGGGGTATTTTGTACCTTCAAAAATGTGCCTCCAGAATTCCAATGCGGATTTGATGGCAAGCAATTCCTTATCTCCAATGCCATAGTTAATCTCAGCTGAACTCATGACACGAGAATAGAAGGAAACTGGGTATAAAGGCTCTTTTTGGGAGACCCTCTGGGACAGAACAGCCCCAATTGCAAATTCAGAAGCATCAACCTCAAGCGTAAAATGACAACTGGTATCTGGGAATTGCAGTATGGGGGCTGAAGTAAATTTGTTCTTAAGGGTAGTAAAAGAATCTTCAGCTTTACTATCCCATGAAAACTTCATATGTTTTCTAGTTAGACTAGTTAGAGGTCTGACAATGTGTGAAAAATCTTTAATGAATTATCTATAAAAATTCGCAAATCCAAGGAATCTCTGGACATCTTTTTTGCAACTGGGTGCTGGCCATTTGAGTATGGCTTCTACTTTACTGGTTTCCATGGTAATCCCAGAGGGGGAGATACAATAACCCAAAAAGGATATAGTGTTGGTATTAAATATACACTTCTCTAATTTGGCGTAAAGATGATGATGCCTTAAACGAGATAGGACTTGTTTTACATGTGATAGATGGTTTGCGTAAGTGTCTGAATAAACAAGAATGTCATCCAAATAGATAACTATACAGACGTCCAAAAGGTCATGGAAAACATCATTTATAAAGCACTGGAAAGTGGCTGGGGCGTTACAAAGCCCAAACAGCATCACAGTATATTCATATAGACCATAACGTGTACGGAAATCCGTGAACCACTCATCCCCTGCTCTCATCCTGATCAAATTGTAAGCGCCTCTAAGATCAAGCTTGGTGTAGATGGTGGCACCTTGCAAACGTTCAATTAGTTCAGGAATGAGAGGCAGGTGGTATCTGTTTTTCTTAGTGCATTTATTCAATTGTCTATAGTCTATAATGGGGCATAAACTGCCATCCTTGTTTTTCACAAAAAACATGGCAGCGCCCCCTGATTAAGTAGATGGTCGTATAAACCCTTTTTTTTAATTTTCATCTAAATATTCCTTGAGGTGAGCCAATTCTGACTGAGATAGAGGATATATATGACCATAAGGAATGGAACAATTAGGAATCAGATCAATAGGGCAATCGTAACTTCTGTGTGGTGGAAGTGTGGCTGCCTCAGCTACATCAAAAACATCTGCATATTCCTTATAACAATCTGGTAGTGTGTCTACAGTTATATGACAAAGTGTATGAGAGTCAGTACAAGATTGCTTACAAAACTGAGAATCAAAAACAACTGTCGCTTCTGTCCAGGATATAGTGGGATTATGTTTAGACAACCACTGAATACCAAGTATCATAGGGTAGACAGAATTTGGCAAGACATCAAAAGACATCAGTTCTGTATGCCCAGAAGCTGAGGTAACAGTAAGTGGAACTGTGTGGTGTGAAATAGGGCCTGAACTAAAAGAAGAACCGTCAACCAAATGAATGGCTAGTGCAACACTCTTTTTTATTAGTGGTATTTTGTGCTTAACAACAAAAACTAAATCTATGAAATTCCCAGATGCTCCAGAGTCAATTACGGCCTGTACGTCTGTCTTCTGGTGATCCCACTGTAATGAGAGAGGGATTGATAAATGGGGTGAACTATTGTTAACCAAATTCACTGTGTGACTTTTTCTTGATCTCTTACCCTTCTTTTGACGAAGGAGAGATGGGCAATCCCTTACGCCATGATCTTTTTCAGCGCAATACAGACACAGGTTCAGCAGTTTGCGTCAAGCTTTCTCTTCGGCCTTTAGTGGCCCTCTAATCACAGCAACATCCATGGGTTCGTCGACACTCCTGGTAGAATGGGAAGGAAGATTGGAGTGATACGGGGTGTATTTCCTAGACGTATAATCTGCTGTGGACTTCTCAAACTTCCTTTCCCTGAGTCTTCGGTCAATACCAATACACAAAGTCATTAGAGCCTCGAGGTCGTCTGGAATTATACCTCTGGCTAGTTCGTCTTTTAAGAAATCACTCAGACTCAAACGAAATTGATTCTTCAAATCTGGATTGTTCCACAAGGTGTCAGGACCCCACCTCTTGAAGTCCGTTATGTACTCCTCTACCATCCTTTTCCCTTGGCGTAAGGATCTTAGAGCAGTTTCAGCTGTATTCTGCTTGTTATGATCCTCATATAGAAGGGACATTGCGGTGAAGAAAGAATCAAGGGAATTTAGATGGGGTCATCAGTTTCATAAAAGGCGTTGGCCCAGGATCTAGCCTCTCCCCGCAAGAAGGAAATTACAGTCAAGACACGTATTCTGTCAGTAGGATAAGACTTTGGTTTCAAAGTAAACATGAGAGTGCAAGAATTTCTAAAGTCTCTAAACATAGACCTATCCCCAGAGAATTTCTCAGGGGGGCTTACGACAGGCTCAGGTGCGGTCTCAGAAGTAGAAGATTTATTTGCCATATGTTGATTAATACATTTCCTAATGTTTTGGTTCTCAATTTGTATCTCTCTTAAGCCCTGTAGCATATTGTCCATACTTTGGGCTAGAGAACCCACTCTGTTAGAAAGCTCACTTAGCTCCATGATAGAGGATAGAGGTACTATAAGAGGCTTGGTAATATGTAATGATACGTGTTGTATGTTAGAACAGATGGTGTAATAAAGTTCTGGTACCTAGTATCCACTATTGTTGTAGGACCACTCAGCCTCACACCAAACCTTGGATTCACACAGATCTAACTTATAGGAATCCGGTTATGCTCATTGAACTGAGGGTCACTACTGCAGGGTACAGAGTGAAAACGGAGCTGTCACGCAACCAAATATATGATAGATAGATAGATATCACCAGATAAATATGATAGAAATGTATCTAATGATAGATATAATGAGTATACCACAGGGTTACAAATATATGTAAATATGATAGAAGAGTCACACATACACAGTAGGCAGGTAATATATGTAGAAGTCACACACACTCAGTTATGCAAATACCATAATGTAGCATAGGCACAGAATAAAACCCCAATGTAATTTGAGAGAATGCTAGACTAATAATGTTTAAGGAGGAGTGAATATGGAGACAACATGAAGTACTAAGCACAACCACAGTATGAATTAGTTAGAGCTGATAACAAAACCTTGTCAAAAGTTGTTAATGAAGTTACTGTATATAAATGCAACACTTGAGGTGATGGTGATAGACAGGTAGTTATATTGGGATATGCAGATAGTAAATGATATGGCCGGCTGAAGAGTTAATAAGCAAGAACAGTCACTTAGGTTAGATGAAATCAAACAGCAAGCGTTACGACATGCAGAGACCCATAGTAGTATGCAATGAGTATGGCAGGTAAAGATATTTTAAAGTATGGAGGTAGCAAACAGTCAATTAGCGTAGCGGTAATAGAATAACAAGCATGAGAGTCAATCAAATATCCTGCAAAGGTAGTTAGCTTATACAGACCAAATCCAAGTTGTATTTCAGGAACAGCGTGTCAGCAGATGCTGTTGAGACCATTACCCTTGAAGGAGAGATAGAGAGAGCGCGGTACACGCGCTGGAAGAATGCTGAGATGCCGGGTGTGACGTCATACACACCCGGAGTAGCACAATGGGGAAACTGTAGCTGAACTTTTGGTTCCGGTTTGGTTTTAGGCAGGAGTCACTTATAGCAACTGAAACAAATTACCAAGCAGGGAGTATAGAGAGGAGGGGCCTTAAATAGGGTACAAGGAGTAAGATTTAAAGGGACAGGCTTGTAATGATTAAATCCCTGACACTTGGAGACACTTTCCAAGGCTTATAGACTCCCTACAATAGCTGTCCTCATCTGAACAATTTGGTTTAAGGCGTATAAGTTGGACTTTTGCTATACCCTTAACCCCTTAACGACCAGGGCCATCTTTAATATTGACTGGACCCTGGGCAAAAAAATTTTTGCCCCCCCCCACCTCATGCAATTTCGCTCTCCACCCCAACATCCCAAAAAACAACTAAATCAATTTATTTTATAATTTTTTTTAAAATGATTAGCCCAGCAGTAGATCATCCACTGCTGGGCTAATCATTTTTTAAAAAATGAAATAAATTGCAAGATGTGAAACTGGACCTAAGCAGTACTAATAAGTAAATAAATATATAAATTCCTGCACTGTGGATTAATTTAATATTCTTTTGAATGTGATTCTGGTGTGAGGTTAGCTGGTTAACAAGATTTAGGGCAGCCAACAGGAGCAAAGCAAGGTAAAGACTGAGGAGGAAGCATGGAGGTGCAGACAAATATAAGTTTACTGACTGGAACAGCAGAACTACTATGGAAAGCTGTAAAATCTGAGACAGAGAGAAAACAAAAACTATAAAAATAAACCTTACATTAATGTATGAAGTATCAGCATAACACTATACATCAGCCACAGCAGCACATGTCACTTCTTTGCTAGGAACATGTTCCCTCTCACCCTGTACTAGACAATGCTGCATGGGGAGGGGTGTGTGTGTGCACTCACTTATTCTTCCCACTGACACCTTTCTACAAAGCACTGTTCCCCTAAAAAACTTCAGTTAGTTGATCTTAGGACCACAGCAGAAAGAGCAGGGCTAAGGGGACCAGCAGACTGGATGCTGTCTGCCCAAGGCTGCACTGATACAGTGTGAGATGAGTCACACAGCCTAAAGAGAGGAGTGTATGCAGCTGCACAGATGCTCAAATCCTCACATGCCTGCCGCTCCAGCTTTCTGCTGCATGCTCCTACAGTCAGCCCTACCCAGAAACAATCCCCACCCCCAGAGCAGTTACCTGGTAACAGTGATAACCCCAAAAGGACCTTTTCTGATGCAGTTTGGAATGGCTGGATGCCGAGATAGGGCTTTGCATTCAGTGCTGCACAGTGCACATCTAAAATAGCACATGGCAATAGCTTGACATGTCACATGACACCGTGTAACAATCAACTCACTTGTAATTGTAACAACCAAGATATCATGTAAAATTGAGGATGTGTTACAAGAGTTGAGGATGACAGTACACTATATGCTTTTAGTGAACTGTATAACACTTGTTGTTAATTTTGCCGGACAGCTAGCTCCCAGTAACTGGAGTGTCTATTAGTGGGAGTTGACTTTGGCAGGTATTCGTAGCAATGGATATACAGAGATAAACAGTACTGCAGAGGTTAATTATATATCAGGATGCAGTTAGTAGAAAGAGACCAGGGTTAAATGCAAGCAGCTTCAGTTTACAAACAGTAATGCAGAGGTTAATTGTATCTCAGGATGCAGTTAGTAGAGAGAGTTCACGGTTAAATGCAAGCAGCTTCACTATACAAATCTTACACTTGTAGTATGTTTAAGTGTACTTCAGAAGAGAGTTGCACAGTGTGTTTATGAGAGTTTATACAGCACCTGTCCAGAAGTCGCTGAATGAGATTTCCCCTTTAAGCAAACTGCAGCTGCTGTGAGTGCGATGAGTGCAGCATAGAGATCCGGTCCCAATGAGCTTGGTGAGCAGTGTGAACGCTGTGGTCCCTGCGTTTCCTGTTTGCTGAGTGGCGTGTCACGCCAGGTTGTTAGGAATACTCACAAGCAGTCCCTGAATGGGGGAGGTGTGGAGTGAAGTCCTGCTGCAGATATGAAATGTCAGCTCTGGCTGAAATAGAGGTATGCTGATAGAAAAGGAAATAAATACACAGTTTAAATCCTGTTAAGCTGTAGAAAAGGTAAGGACTGGAACTGTAGCTATTACACTTCAATAAACCAGCAAAGGACCATGGGAGGAAGCAGGTTTATATTGGGTTCAGGTAGGAAGTTAACAAGATGTAAAGGTGGTATATAGTATTTGCTTGACACATTTAAGGTGGAATAGGAGGATCATGACACATCCCCCCCCCAAAAATCCATCAAGAAGGGATCAGGGTGCGGGACGATCGGGATGGCGCCTATGAAAGAGAGACACCAGCTGGGGAGCCGAGAGGTTGGCTGCAGGCTCCCAAGAATCTTCAGAGGAATCAAATCCAGCCCAATGGACAAGGTACTGCAGTTGTCCATTGCATCGACGAGAGTCCAAAACCGAATATACTTCATATTCAGGATCCGGCGTCGGGGACACCAGAGCAGGAAGAGGCATAAGACGAGAGGTGTCACAGGGTTTGATCAATGATATATGAAAAGTCGGGTGGATGCGGTAAGTAGCAGGGAGCTGTAAGGTAACAGTAAGTGGGTTGCAAATGGCTACAATTGGAAAAGGACCAACAAAGAGATTGTTAAACTTCCTGCATGGTGAGGGTATTCTAAGATTTTTTGTGCTCAACCAAACCATGTCCCCAACCTTGTAATTAGGTTGTGGACGATGCCGTAAATCATAGTAGCGCTTTTGAGAAGCTTGTGCATGCTTGATATTGCTTGGACCACATTGTATGTTAGTTTAATAGAATTGATGAGATCATTAACCTGAGGACAAGGAGTGTGAGAGGATGATAAGGGATGGAAACGTGGATGGAGTCCTGAGTTGATATAGAAAGGTGAAAATCCGGTAGAAGAGTTAGTAGTATTATTGTATGCGAATTCCGCTTGAGGTATGAAGGAGACCCATGATTCGTGGGTGCTAGAGCAGAAGCATCTTAAGTACTGCTCTAGCCACTGGTTGGTCCTCTCACAGAGACCATTTGACTGAAGGTGGTATGAGGTGGTGAGATGTTGCTGAATGGAAAGAGAGAAACAGAGAAATTTCCAAAACTTTGAGGTGAACTGCGAGCCTCTGTCACTCAATACAGATGTAGGTAATCCGTGAAGGCGCACAACCTCTTTGATAAACAACTTGGCGGTTTGTTGTGCTGTAGGGAGAGAGTCAGTTGGTATGAAATGAGCCATACGAGAAAATAGATCCACTACGACAAATATGGCAGTCTATCCTTGGGATTTAGGGAGGTCAACGATAAAGTCCATAGAGAGGCTTTTCCATGGGCAATCTGGAATGGGTAGATTTTGTAATAGGCCAATAGGCAATTGGTGTGAAGGCTTAGAGGTCTGACAGGTGGGGCAGGACTTGATATAGGCTTTTACTGAGTGTTTCATGGAGGGCCACCAAAAATGTCTTTGTAGGAGATCCAGTGTCTTTTGTACACCTAAGTGTCCAGCCAGTGTAGAATCATGTGTGAGTTGTAAAGCCTTGTCACGGAGAGAGGGAGGTATATAAAACTTAGAGTTGTTACATAGGATACCATTGTCATCCATAGATAAAGTGTAGGAACTTGTAGTGGGATCCAATTGTTGTTGGGTTTTGAGCTCTGAAAAATCCTTGGACATGAAACCAATGAAGGATGTTTTAGGGATTATAGTTGTGTAGGAAGGATTAGAGTGGGGCTTATGGTCCTTGCGTGAGAGTGCGTCAGCTTTACCGTTTTTTGAACCGGGGCGGTAGCTTATGGTAAAATTGAACCGGGAGAAGTAGAGGCTCCAACGAAGTTGGCGAGCAGAGAGAGTGCGATTGGTTTGGAGGTATTGGAGATTTTTGTGATCGGTGAGAATAGTTATAGGGTGTTCTGCCCCCTCTAGTAAGTGTCTCCACTGATCAAAGGATGACTTGATGGCTAATAACTCTTTTTCCCCTGTGGGGTAATTCAACTCAGCGGGTGTTAAAAGTCTGGAGAAATAACAAACAGGATGGATCTGTTTGTCAGGAGAGGACCTTTGAGAAAGAACTGAACCGATGGCATATTCGGAAGCGTCAACATCTAATATGAACTGAGCTTTGCTGTTTGGTAATTGAAGAATAGGTGATGACACAAACAGGGACTTGAGGTCATTGAAGGCTTTTTGAGACTGGGGGGTCCAGAGGAAAGGTTTTGTCGTCTTAGTGAGATTTGTTAATGGCTTAGTGATAGCTGCGAAATTATGGATAAAGCGTCTGTAAAAGTTTGCAAAGCCTAAGAAGCGTTGTACTTCTTTGATAGTGGTTGGTGTAGGCCAAGATGTGATGGCTTTGATTTTATTGTCTTCCATCATAATGGTACTTTGACTGATACGGTAACCTAGGAATGAGACCTCTGTAACATGGAAGAGACATTTCTCTAATTTTACGTAAAGACTATGTGACCTTAGTCTGGACAACACTTGCCTGACATGTATGACATGTTCTGAAAGGGAAGAAGAATAGATTAGAATATCGTCAAGATAGACCACCAGAAAAGTGTCTAAGATGTCCCTAAAGATATCGTTGATAAAATTCTGGAATATCGCCGGGTCATTGCACAGACCGAATGGCATAACAGTATATTCAAAAAGACCATACCTAGTCCTAAATGCTGTCAGCCACTCGTCCCCGGACATTATTCTAACAAGGTTGTATGCGCCCCTAAGGTCTAGTTTAGTAAATATAGTAGCGCCACTCAACCTCTCAACCAATTCTGGGATTAGAGGTAGCGGGTACCTGTTCTTTATCGTGCGTTTATTTAATTCACGATAATCTATAATAGGGCGCAAGGACCCGTCCTTGTTTTTTACAAAAAAGATGCCAGCACCGGCAGGGGAAGTGGAGGGACGGATGAAACCTTTTTTTAAATGATCAGTTATGTAGTTTTTTAAATGTTGTAACTCAGGTCTGGACAGAGGATAGATATGGCCGTAGGGAATGGTGGCTCCAGGTAACAGGTCAATGGGGCAATCGTAGGACCTGTGTGGAGGTAGTGACTCGGCCTCTTTCTGATCGAAGACATCAGAGAAATCTGAATACTGAGGAGGAATAGAAGGAGCAGAGGTAGAGAGTAAATGAGCAGTTGGAAAACAGGTCTTAGAGCAGTAAGAAGAGGGAAAGTGTGTCCCAATGCACCAAGGGTTGGTGTAACTGTAACCAGGTAATTCCCAGAACTATAGGATAGAGAGGGGATGATATGATTTCAAAGGTAATGGTCTCAGAATGACCAGAGGCAGTAGTAACCAGTAAGGGAATAGTCTGTTGCATGACAGGACCAGATGGTAGATGTGAACCGTCAATAACTTTGAGAGGCAGAGGTGTGCTTTTGAAAGAAGAAGGTATTTTATTAACAGTGACTAAACTCAAATCAATAAAGTTGGCACATGCTCCGGTATCTATGATGGCTTCACACTTTATCCTGTGTTGTTCCCACTGCAAGGATAAGGGTAATGTTAGATAGGCAGTGGCAATATTTTTTGTGTTTAGGCAATGGTTGAAAGGGTGTACCTTACCTATCTTCTGTTTGAATAGTAGTGGACACTCCTTAACAACATGGTCTGCTGATGCGCAATACATGCACAAATTTAATGTACGGCGTCTCAATTTCTCTTGTGGAGAGAGGGGTCCACGTAGAAAACTAATGTCCATAGGTTGCTCAGGTGGTGAAGTAGATGGCGTCTGTAAAACCCTGCGCTGAGGGGGGTTAGAGGGGCTTTTTTCTTGCCTCCTCTCCCTAAGTCTACGGTCAATAGTAGTGGTAAGGATGTACAGTTCTTCCAGGCGGTCTGGAATACCTACTCTGGCGAGTTCATCCTTAATGTCTTCGGATAAACCAAGGCGATACTGGTTTTTCAGAGAAACCTCATTCCAGAGGGAATCTCTGGCCCATATCCTAAAACGAGTGATATACTCTTCAACTGGGGCTTTTAGCTGTTTTAAACCTCTGAGTTTGCCCTCAGCTGTAATCTGGCGGTAGGGATCATCATAAAGAGAGGAGAGGGCTTTAAGGAAGCAGTCCAGGGAATTCAGTATTGGGTCTTGTGACTGATAAAAAGAGTCAGCCCAGACCCTTGGCTCTCCCCTAAGGTATGATAGGATGGTTAGTACTTTGGCCCTGTCAGTGGGGTAGGTCCTAGGGGGTAAATCGAAAAGCAATAAGCATGCATTACGAAATTGATGAAAAGTGGAGCGGTCCCCTGAGAACTTTTCGGGGTATGAAACCTGGGGTTCAGCATGATGGTCATTTCCAGAATTTCTATTTGAAAGCACTTCCCTTAAGCAGGCTTTAAGGCTTTGATTTTCCATCTGCAAATCCCTGAAAGCCTGGGTTAGGTTATCCAGCCTTTGATTTAGGCTGTGTAGCTGGGGAGTGACGTCAGTGGGCTCCATGGCTACTATATAAGGCTGGTTTATTATGTAACAATCAACTCACTTGTAATTGTAACAACCAAGATATCATGTAAAATTGAGGATGTGTTACAAGAGTTGAGGATGACAGTACACTATATGCTTTTAGTGAACTGTATAACACTTGTTGTTAATTTTGCCGGACAGCTAGCTCCCAGTAACTGGAGTGTCTATTAGTGGGAGTTGACTTTGGCAGGTATTCGTAGCAATGGATATACAGAGATAAACAGTACTGCAGAGGTTAATTATATATCAGGATGCAGTTAGTAGAAAGAGACCAGGGTTAAATGCAAGCAGCTTCAGTTTACAAACAGTAATGCAGAGGTTAATTGTATCTCAGGATGCAGTTAGTAGAGAGAGTTCACGGTTAAATGCAAGCAGCTTCACTATACAAATCTTACACTTGTAGTATGTTTAAGTGTACTTCAGAAGAGAGTTGCACAGTGTGTTTATGAGAGTTTATACAGCACCTGTCCAGAAGTCGCTGAATGAGATTTCCCCTTTAAGCAAACTGCAGCTGCTGTGAGTGCGATGAGTGCAGCATAGAGATCCGGTCCCAATGAGCTTGGTGAGCAGTGTGAACGCTGTGGTCCCTGCGTTTCCTGTTTGCTGAGTGGCGTGTCACGCCAGGTTGTTAGGAATACTCACAAGCAGTCCCTGGATGGGGGAGGTGTGGAGTGAAGTCCTGCTGCAGATATGAAATGTCAGCTCTGGCTGAAATAGAGGTATGCTGATAGAAAAGGAAATAAATACACAGTTTAAATCCTGTTATGCTGTAGAAAAGGTAAGGACTGGAACTGTAGCTATTACACTTCAATAAACCAGCAAAGGACCATGGGAGGAAGCAGGTTTATATTGGGTTCAGGTAGGAAGTTAACAAGATGTAAAGGTGGTATATAGTATTTGCTTGACACATTTAAGGTGGAATAGGAGGATCATGACACACCGGGACAGTCTGGCACAGTTTTTCAAAAATAAATATAAGCAGAGAACTGTTGACTGTGACAGTATTAGGACTGACTGTGTGTGTTCCCCATGTCACATCAGCAGTCTGGTGAGAGCCACTCATTACCTTTCCATATGAACAGGAGATCGTCAATAAATCTCCTGTACAGTTGTTGGATAAATACCATGGGGATAATATGGATCCCATAGCAGTGCCACAGATCTGGAGATTAAAAAAACCCTCAAACTCAAAGTAGTTATGTCATAAAAGAAAGTTTGTGACTCTCCAAACGAAATCACACAGATCTATATTATCCCCATGGTATTTCTCCATATAGTAGGCTATTGCCAGCAAACCCTTCTCATGGGTAATGGAGGAGTAGAGTGCCCTGACCTCAATTGTACAGGAGATTTATTGATGATCTCCTGTTCATATGGAAAGATAATCAGGAGGATCTATACTCCTTTGTCCAATATCTGAATGTGAATTATTTGGGAATTAGTTTTACCCACGAATGGAATCCTCACAGTATCCATTATTTGGACATTACACTGACAGGAACTGATGGCAAATTGGTTTCTACCAATGTTTACAGAAAGACCATATCAGGCAATACCCTTCTGCATGCAACCAGTTGTCATCCTAAATTCGTGTTTAATGGTTTAAAGGCCAAAAATTGGGGTTTGTGTGTAATATTTATCCAATTATACATATACGCAGTCAATATAGATAAAAAATATCCTCATCCAGCAAAATACCCCTCCGGCAATGCAAACATCAGAATAAATTAGCAGTATGTACAGTATATAATGTCCCCTTTAGTAGACTCACGCTTTTTGATGTGGTAGGAGGTCCTCCGCTACTCCTGCGGTGCAAAGAGAGACTTGCTCCCTACCTCCCTCACCTTCACCTGCAGCGTGTCTCCGTGTCTCTGTATGGGGTTGCATCTGTTTCCTTCCTAGGCGCTCCAATGACGTCACTGTTAGTGCCTGAAGCCTGTGAGGGGAAGACAGTGGTACTGGCAGTTACCGATCTGTTGCTAATATGGAGTATCCGGATCTACTGGGAAATTCAAATGCAGCAAAAGAGAAGAAGTCGATCCACTCCAAATATAAAATTAAAACATTCAAACTTTATTCATAGCGTTTAAAACGATGATGGGAAGCACCTTACAGACAAGTGTCAGAGCAGGCGCAGCACTAGGCTTACGCGTTTCGGCTTAGAAAGCCGTAATCATAGCCTGATGTGCTAAGCCTTCTCTTACAATTTTTTTTAAAAAAAAGGTATTTTACTATTGGCTGAGTATTTTAACTAATTAAAACAATTAAGCGACTGCTATGAACAATTTAACTCTCTCTGTATCGTAAAAAAAAACCCAATTCACAATAAAGCTACATATGCATAAATATGTTTTACAACATTGTACTTCTAAATCCTTGTGAACTTCTATATAAATAGCAACTCTCTACATTTTGTAATATACTGATTAAGGCTCCTTCACTTATCCAGTCACATATAGATACATGTTGAAAATAATAATGAATAAAAACCATTAATTATTTATTTCTAATAGATAGTATTAGAGAAAATTTTATTTAGGCACCATAAATATTTATGTGTTATTCAATGCAAAAATACATTGAATTATGTTAAACTTTCTAAAGGGGGGTCTATTTATACAATGTGTACAATTCAATACTTTATGTGCACAGACATACAACGTTAAACATGATTAATACCATGGAATATTTGCTGTCCTAAATCTTGCAATACAACTATTACTTGTTGCAATTATGCAGAATTAGGGTCCCCAAAACAATGTGTATTAACAGTAAGAAGTGTAATTTAGGAAATAGTTCTCAATTACTCACAATTGTATTAGTGTTACTCCCAATAATTAATCATATCATATCTTGAATTTAAACCTTTAGGTAATCTGGTTTCCAATTTGAAAGTCCAAAAGATTTCTCTTTTTTTCAAAATGTGATCTAAGTTCTCACCCCTTGGTGGCAGCACTACTTTCTCAATGACACACCATTGAAAGGTGTTGAGATCACCTCCATGTTTGATAGAAAAATGCTGCGCCAAAGGGGTAGATGGCTTGCCCACATTAATGGTGGACAAATGCTCCCTTATCCTCGATCTCATGTCTCTAGATGTTTAACCCACATACTGTAACTGACACTGGGTACAAGTGATAAGATAAATCACATAGCTTGACTTACAGTTAACACAGGACTTTATCTCATACTCTCTCCCATTTACAGAAGAGATAAAGTTTTTGATAACTTGTGTATACTCGCATGGCTTGCAGCGGCTACTGCCACATTTATACATCCCCAAATGTCTTAACCATGAACTGGTTGTTTTAGTGATTTTCCACAATTGTGTAGGTGCCAAAATGTTACTAAGAGTAGTACTCTTCTTATATGAGCATCAAATGCCCTTTTCTACTACAGTTGCCAATTTGTCATCAGCTTTTAAGATTGGAAAATGCCTCTTAATGATATTACAGACTGACTGGTACTGGGCACACTATACTGGGTAACAAAATATGTACCTTCAAATTTTTTGTTAGTAGATTTTTGTTTTTTGATAAGAGTGACTCTCTTGATATAGACTCAACTGTATTTCTAGCCTTTTTTATATCATGTTCTGGATATTTCCTCTCTTTGAGCCTTCTGCTCAATTAATTTGCCTCATGCTCAAACTCTCTATTGTTTGAACAATTTCTCCTTATCCTCTAGAATTGTCCTTTAGCAATAGCAAACCTGATTTGCTGTGGATGACTGCTTCTCCCATGTAACAGATTGTTACCAGAGATGGGTTTGCGGTACACACCCGTCTCAACTAACTCACCCACTTTTCCTCTTAAAGTAAGATCCAGGTAATTGATCTTAACCAGATTTGTTTCGAATGTAAACCGCAAACCCATGTCATTGACATTGAGAAATTCTATGAATTTGGGTATTAGTTTGTAGTCACCTGTCCAAATAAATAGCAGATATTCAATGAATCTGAAATATAGCTTGATGTTGTCTCTGAAGGGGTTGCCATCTCCAAAAATGTGGCACATCTCCCACAGCCAAGATATAAATTTGCATATGATGGGGCAAACTTAGCTCCCATGGCTGTGCCGCATTTCTGGAGATAGCAAACCCCCTCAAATTTAAAAAAAGTGTGGGTTAACAGAAATAAAACAGTCCTGACTATGTACCTTGGAAATTCAGGTGAGTAATCAGTACATCTGTCAAGGAAGAAAGCAACTGCTTGCACTCCCTTATCATAAAGTGCAACAGCATCAACTGTGAGCCATGCACTCGATTCCTCCCATTCCACATCCTGCATTATGTTAATAACATGAGTCGTGTCTCTATGGTAGGCTGGAAGTGATATCACTAAGGGTTGCAAAATGGAATCAACCCACTGTGAGAGGTGCTCTAGAAGAGAGCCAATTCCACTCTCAAAGGGCCTCCCCTGGACCTGATGCAAGGACTTGTGTACTTTTGGAAGATGGTGGAACCAGGGCATCATAGGATGTTGCACATCCAAATAATCAAAAGTCTGTTTGTCTAAGAAGCCCTGGTCCCTACCATCATCCAATAACTGCCTCAAACCTTCCCTGAATTCATTAGTTGGATCCTTTCAGAGAATTTCATAATCAGGGTTATGCAGTTGGCGTAAGGCCTCAGCCACATAATCCTCTCTGTCCACGACTACAACCGCCCCCCCTTGTCAGCTGTTTATCATTTTTCTGTAAGGCAATGAGAGCCTTTCTTTCAAATGCCAATTTATACGCCTTAATCGAAATTGTTCCGATGAGGACAGCGATTGCAGGGAGTCTACAGGCCTTTTAAAGCGTCTACAAGAAAGAGGTTATAATAACCATGTAATCAATGAGGCTGTAAATTTGGTTAAGAATTGCAAGAGAACTGACCTATTGAGTAAAAAGAAACCAACTGGTACTGCTCAGAATTCAGGGGGGGGGGGGGGAAATATCCTGTTCATTACGGATTACTCTGAACAATATCACAGTATTTGTGATATCATTAAAAGACATTTCCTGCTCCTGAGGGCTGATGATGGGTTAGCAAATTTATCAGGAAACTGTAAATTTGCCTACAAAAGAGGCAAAACTTTGGGCAACATATTAGCCCCCACCAAACTTCCTGAGAAGGCACAAGCTGTGTCCTCGTGGCTAACTACGTTTGGTATGTACAGATGCCACAATAGAGCTTGTGTGGCCTGTGAAAAACTAGAAACAGGGGAATGGTTTTAGTCTTCGGTTACAGGTCATACCTTTCAAAAAATGTTCCTGTCTCAATTGTAGGTCTACCTTTGTTGTCTACCTAATCACCTGTGTTATCTGTGATAAACAGTACGTGGGCCTCACAACTTGTGAAGTGAGATCAGGGGTTAGAGAGCATCTGTCCAGTATTAAATTAGGAACAGCCAGCACACCCTTGGTACAACACTTCACACAGATACATGACAAAAGTGCTGACACCTTCAGGTGGACCTGTATTGAAAAAGTCACTACTCCCCCTAGGGGGTGATAGGGAAACATTACTAGGGAAAAGAGAGGTTTTCTGGATTTTTAAATTACAAACCAGATACCCCAAAGGCTTAAATACTGATTATGACCTGATACATTTTTGGCAATAAAGGCTTTTTTGAGCATTACTTCAGGGATTAAAACCAAGCATTTTTGGATATTTAATAGGGTAATTAAGGCAATTGTCTAATAAGGCCCATATAGGATAAATGTCCAACGACGCACGTTTGACATAATATATGACTTGGGTCATGTGTCTTGTCTACTACAATATTCTAGTTTTTTTTTTTTTTATAATAACTTTTTATTGAGGTTATTTTAGCATAATAAAAGAGAAAATTAAAAAAAAAAAAAGGACAAAAAAAAAGGCAATATTCCATCAGTTCTCAAGAAAAGCATTAAACACATGCATTCTGTTCTAATACAATGAAAATAAATTTGCTAACCTCATTTTATCAATTTAAAGATAATCACAAAACAAATATTGAACATGACTATCAAAGGATCTGTTTCTCAATATGTCTGTATATATGGAGAAAGAAAGTTTAATTTTGAATATTATACAAATTATTTCAAGTTGGACATATATATCTCGCAATATGACCAGACAGGGAAGATGACCAGACAGGGAGGAAGGAGAAAAAAAAAAAAAAGGGGGGAGGGGGGAAGGAAAGGGGAAACCCAGGGGAAGGGGTAGGGTGGGGGAAATGGATCAACCTAAAAAAGAAGAGCTATTTTCTCTCTCTACCTCCCTTACCAATTTTCCGATAAGACCAAATCGGTATTTCTGAAGGGGAATATTAAGTATTTGACTTCAGAGGGTGAAAAGATCTTGATAAATTTTGCCCATTTATCAAGGAGAACTCTTATTTCTCTTTCTGTGTGTAACGCTGTGGCTTTCTGTTCGATTAAATATTGTTTTCTGAGATAATTTTTAATTTCTGTAATTGAAGGCACTATTGTACTTTTTCAATTCTTAAATATTAGGTTTCTGGTTGCTAGAATTATCAAGTTCACAATTTTAAAGTCTGTAAACCTGTTATTCTTGTCAACCAAAAAGATGACATGGGTCTTTAATAATTTATATGGGGTAATTTTTAAAGTTTTATTTATCCAATATTCTATTTTATACCATAGTTGTGAAATTTTTGGGCAGTCCCATACAATGTGATCTAGATTCGCGGCTTGGAGACTACATTTGGGACATTTATTGAAGTTCAGATTATACCATCTGTAACCCCTCTCAGGTGTGTAATATGTTTGGTATAACAACTTTAAATGTGACTCTCTCCAGGTCTCGGACAAGGTTGTTTCCATTGCTAATTGGATGGACCTGGAAATTTGTGATCCATTATTTATATTAACCTGAATTTCCCATTTTCGCGCTAATCTTGTTAGATTGTCATCTCCTTTATGGGAAACTAAAAGATTATACCATGGAGTTATTGAAAAGAGTCCTGCTCTATTTAGTGATACCCAATTTTCCAACTTATCCCACTTCCATTTCCACCTGTGTTTATTAATTAATTGCCATGCATAATGTCTGGTTTGTAGATACATAAAAAATTCCTGATTTTTGACCCTAAATTCCAATGTTAATTCTTTGAATGATTTAATAGTACCTGACTCTTGTTTAAAGAACTGCAAAATCTTTGTTAATCCTTGTCTGGTGCCTTTTTCTAACTTGATTTTGCCAGTAATTTGACCATGTATAATCAAACTCGTGGATGCTTGTGTGCAGATGTTTTTGACTAAATTAAGAAAGTTATTTGAAAACCCAAATCTGATTAGTGTGTCGAATAAATAATGATGATTGATGCTATCAAAAGCCTTTTCGGCATCTATTGCAACTACTGCTGCGTCTGGATATGAGATATGGAAATTATCCTCAGAAGTTTTAAAATACTCAATGATCTGGAGAAGTTGTCTAATCTTGGCCGCCGAGCTCCGATTGTTCAAAAATCCGGCTTGATCGTTATGTATAATCTCAGGTAAACCCTTCTGCAGCCTCCTGGCTAAAATCGATGTAAACATTTTATAATCAGAGTTGAGCAGTGCGATAGGTCTGTATGATTCTCTTTTTTGCGGGTTCTTCCCAGGTTTTAAGATAAAAATAGTGTGTGATTCTAAAAAGTTGGGAGGAATCTGAGTATTTTCTTGATAGAAAAAGTTAAACAGAGTTGTGAGGTGGGGAGTAATCAATTCACTCATGCTTTTATAAAATTCGTTGGGAATTGCGTCTGGGCCTGGTGTTTTCTCCAGCTTTAACTCATGAATTGACTGCAATACTTCTGTTTCAGAGATTGGGGCATTTAAATTGGATATAAAATCCGTTTCACCTTTTTTTATGGGCAGGTCATCCCAGAATCTTCCTTGCGCTACCTTATCCGTGGCCGATGGGGCATAGATATGCTTATAGTACTGAAGGAATGAATCTAGAATTTCTTCTGTTGAGGTTAATCTGCCGTTTTCAATCTGTAAACTCTCAATTATATTTGATTGTTTAGCATTTTTTACAAGTTTTGAGAGCATTTTACCAGCCTTATTCCCAAATTTATACAGGTTTGATTGATATTTTAATTCAGAATATACTGTGTTTGCGTAGTAAAATCAGAATCACGTTCCTTTTTTACTTTTATGTATTTGTTCCAATTGCCCTTACTGGGAAATCTCAAATATCTATCATATGCGGTTGTCACTGAGACAAATAGTTGAGTTTCCTTCTGCTTGGATTGTCGGCGCGCTTTTGCTGTGTATGCTATGATATCCCCCCTTAACACCGCTTTCGCTGTCTCCCATAAGATCGCAGGGTTAGAAACCGAGCCTTCGTTCAATCTAAAAAATTCCTCCAGTCTGAGTTTTAGCCATTCTCGAAATTCCATGTTATTACTAAGATGTTTGGGGTAAAAAAAACGTGAACCACCAGAGTTCTTGCGATGAGTTGGAATATCTAACATTATTGGGGCGTGATCCGAAATACAAATTTCTGCTATAGTGGCTTTTGGACCTGCTTGGAAGCAGTTGTCGTTTATTAGCATCAAGTCTATTCTGGAAAGACTCTTAGTGGCTCTCGAATGGCATGTATAAGCCTTAAAATGGGGATTCTGCATCCTCCATATGTCTCTTACTGCTAATGTGTGCTGTATGTTATTAAATAATTTCATTTCAAGGTTCTCTTTTTTTGTTTTCCTAATTACTCCTCTATATCTATATCTGTCCAAAGAAAATCATGGGGCCATATTGAAATCCCCCGCTATAACTAGATGACCCTCACTGACCTGTAAAAGTTGTGCCTGAAGGGTGTCCCAAAAATGATAATCAATAATATTCGGTGCGTAGAGATTACAGATGGTATATATCAGGCCCTGAGATTTTAATTTTAGGATCAGATATCTGCTGCATGGGTCAATGATAGTGAGCAATTTTTCATAAGCTAAACTCTTCCCTAGGAGAATAGCAACTCCTTTTTTCCTATCTGGTGAGGGGGCAACGAGAGCTTCCGCTATCCAGGAATGTTTTAGTTTTATGGACTCCTCAGTGTTTAAATGTGTCTCTTGCAGGAGTGCTATTGTAGTGTTTAGTTTCTGCAAATGAGATAAAATGGTCTTTCGTTTTACCGGAGAAGTTATGCCCTCTATGTTCCATGATGTAATTTTTAACATGTTGTTCCTAATCTAAGATGAGCCGAAGGTCCTAACATCTCAAGAAAAAAGGAATCAACCTTAGATATGTAATAGAGACTAGAGATTTGGGAGGGAGAGAGAGAGAAAAAAAATGGGGGGGGGGGAAGTGGAATGGAAGGGAAAGAAGAAGGGGAGAGGGAATCCTGCTTATAAGTCACTATACCGGGACAAGAGAAACCCGCAAACATTTTTAATTATAATAGGATCAAGTCCTCAACCGTCCTTGTTAATATTTGAAACAATAATCTTCTAACTTTTTTACTGCTTCTTCCATAGAATCAAAAAAATAAATTTGTTCCTTGTATTTTATCTTAAGTCTAGCAGGATAGACAACAGTTGCTTGCCAACCTTCCTTGATCAGTTTCCCGCATAACGGGGTGAATTCTCTCCTCTTCCTGGAGGTCTCTATTGAGAAGTCCTGGAAGAGGAGGATCCTGTTACCTTCATACATGATTGGTTGATTTTTCCGATAGTGATGTAAATATAGCTCTTTATCTTGAAAGTTTAAAAATCTTGATATGATTGGTCTAGGTCTGCTGGTGTTAAGTGAATTGTCTGAAGCTCTCCCTAAGCGATGGACTCTTTCAATTATGAAAGGTAGAGGATTTGGGGGAATTTTTAGCAGAGTGGGTAAAATTTTAGTCATGAAGTTCTGGAGATCTTCTGATTTAGAGGGATCTGGAACTCCAATAATCCTAAGATTATTTCTCCTAGACCTGTTCTCCAGGTCATCTATCTTTGCTTGGAGTTTCATGATCTCACTTTGATTACTTTCTATCATAGGTAAGTATGTGTTTGTTGTGTCTTCAATATCGGAGACACGTTGCTCAACCTCCTGTATTCTTACAGAAAATTGTCTGATTTCTGCTGTGAGGGATGTTAGGTCTTGTTTGATTTCCTTCCTTAATAATTCAAATTTTGGGGAGATAGCTTCTAATATGCTGGCTACCAAATCTTGGTTGTCTTGCGATGCTGTAACCTTTTGAGTTTTTGAGGGAGTGCCTTCACTGCTGTTCTCAACTAGAGCTTCTGCGGAGTTCTTATTTCTGTGTTCCCTGTTCTTGGTCGCCATGCCCAGATTGTGTTTGGGGTGAAAAATGTATCCATTAAGTGAAAAGGAAAAAAATGTTGAGTGCCTCATATAAGAGGGCTGCGAGCCCAATTAGGAAGTGTCGTGAGCGTGAGGGAAGGGGAGTGAGAAAAAAAAAAAAAAAAAAGGGGGGGAGGAGGAGGGAAAAGTGAGGGGAGGAGGGGGAGTGGGGGAGGGGAAAAAAACAAAAAACGTGAATTGTGTTGAAGGGGTGGGATGAGGGGAATCAACCGTGAGTGATCTCGTGCCGGCAGGAGTGTTTAGGGTACAATGGGGTGTTGATTAAATGTGATTGGAAAAAAAGAAGACCAGGAAATGGCGATTAGAATAGGAAATTTAACGGACCAGCGTTTAAGCGATATGAACCCCCTCTCGAGTCTCAAAGTGCTACAAATCCACATATAAATATACCAATGTTAATCAATAGCATAAAAGTACGTTCAGTGTGGTTTATATATGCTCCAACCTTTGAAAAGATTCTAATCAGGTTTACAGGCTGTGGCTAAATCAGTGATCTCAAATTGTTTAAAAACTAATGGGGAGTGATTTGTAAGTTAAATTTACCCTCTCTTGAGAGGAGCTATAAGTAGTTGGGGGATTTCCTCTCTGGATAGACCTATTTTGTCTTGATAATGTAACCTTATGTCAAATGATTCTTTTGCTTAATTTTTTAAATGTACAGAATAAGGAGAAACTCTTTTAACCCAAGGTTTATTTTTTACCCCTTTTTCTTTCCTTCTCTCTCTTCCCCTCCCTCCCTTCTTTATTGTTACCTTTCCTTTTCGTGCTACATTATTTAGGCCACCAATCTTAGAAACACAACTTAGATCTAGGAACGATTTTCTAATATTACTTGTGTAGAATTATGTCAGGGACTGCTTTAACAGGAGTTTTCTGCGTGTGCATCTGCTTGGTCTGTAAACCCTCTGGAGTCCCTTTGCCTCTTCCCCACTACTGGACCAATAAGTAGTTAGCTGACTGTATAGCAAACGATTTTACAGAAAATGAAAATAAACATATCAGATATTACATGTTTGTAAAAAAACACAGATAATACCTATATCACCTAGATCAAAACATAAAAAATACAGTGAGTACCCTTATATATCGGAATGGATCAGCCCATTTATCTGAAAGGAAGGTTTAAGTCAGTTCATGTGATCTTATTCAGATAGTAATAATATCAAATTATTCCAGGTAATGTTTTTATTACTTCTCATGCCCTTCTGCTTGCCCCTCTCTTTTACGGATTATTCTGGAGTCCTTTCCCTTTTTCACTTGTTCCTTGCAAGATTATTTAACTAAGAATTCCCCATACGGGGTGTAAAGTACTGTTAGTGTTTGCCAACTAGCATCTTGCACAAAGATTAACTTTCAGGGAAATTTTCAGCTAGCTTCAGCCTTTATTTTCTCCTTTACATTCCTATCTCTTTGCTTTCAAAACTTCATTAGCTGATCTTTTTTTTTCCTTTTCCTTTTTTGTCACTCCTCTCTCCCCCTTTAAGTGAATTAAGCGGATATCTCACACTCACCCCTTTGGTGCGATGTCCTCTTAGGGATCCAATCTTTTCCTGATGAGGCTTTGTGGAGAAAGCTAACAAATATGCTTTTACAGGTTAGCCTCCAGCTCAGCAGGTTATTTCCGCAGCCGCAACCTCTGCAGGTAAACAGGACCAGCTTGCTCAATGCTCCTGAAGCTGCCACCTTCCGAAGTCGACTCCTCCTCGCAGCATCGATGGGGAGGTAAGTCGATTAAGTAAAAAAACAAACGCCATTCAAATCAGTGGTTTCTCCATAGATACCTTGGGCGGGCTGCTCCCCACTCGCAGCACCGGTGGGCGGGGAGTACAGTCCCAGCGTGCAAGCAGACAGCGTCTGTTGATGGCTTCAGTGAACCCAGGCTGTGTAAGCGGGGTGAGTGACGCGTACCCGGCAAGATCCTCCAGAGACAGGTGGGAGAGGGACCGGATTGGAAAGAGGTGACTTTATGAAGGTTCTTAAACCATAGAGGGAGCCTGGATAAACGACCTTCTGTTCCAGGCTCCGGGTATAAAGTTCTTACTAGCGCCGAAGTTAATTGCGCTATTTAGGAACATTGTCCCCCAACACAGGTTCTAGAGTGTATATGTCCCATATCAAGATATATGTCACTTTTGCCATTGATAACCATCTTTACGCTATAGAGTTATAAAGAGTACTTAGGCAATTTGTGGTATTTCCTTATGGTTTAGACTGTTAATAACATAATGAGGTTTCCCTACTCGTCCCTTTAATGGTTAACATTTATGTGCTTTAGGAAGCATTTATATTTATATTAATGATGATTCACAATAATTGATTATTGTTATGTGAATAATTTTCTGTGTGATCTCTGTACTGCTGCCATAATGCGCCATTTACCTGAGCGCATATGGTGTCAATTAGGAAATAATTGAATGTCCAATAGGAGGTGGCTTTTGGTTTTAAATAGCTGCACATTTTTACATTTGTTATCAGCTTCGAATACCGCATCTGCTGAAATGTGTCAGCTGTTTTGTGCTGACCTCCTGTTCACAGCCTGAGCTTCCAGGTTTTTATTGAATTTACACTAATAAAATATGTAACAGTTTTTATACTCCTGAGTGGTGCTCTTTTCTTTCTGAGCCTTGTTTATATTTGACCTACATTAGTGCAGCACAGCCGGTGGGAGTACATACTTTCTACTAAGAGCCCCAAGGTCCACTGGAGTGGAGCAGTAATGGGATCTATCAGGACTGACCCAAGTTCAGCACACCCCCGAGTGCCAGAGAGGATTGGTCCGGAGACCAACACACCTCTGGGTGTCAAAGAGGAGTGATCCAATCAGAGTGAGAGATGGCACCACTGTTGACTTCTGGGTTCACTGCAGTGGGACACACCAGTTATCTTCAGCTGCACACCGCAAACATATTATAGGAGGAAGAGGCGGTATTAAAGAGTCAAACAAGGGCATTTGGAGATATGGGGAACCCCCAATGCTGGAATCCGTGTGAGCCCTGACCATCCCGCATCCTACTTGCAGGTGTGTGCTATGTTCCTGGGAAACAGGATGGTAAGCTTTGACATTTGAATGAATAGACGCTTCCTTACCTATACTCTATGTGAGAGAGACTTTTTTGTTGTGCCCAAAGAAGGAGGGCACGTTTTGCCTGATTCTAGATCTAAAGTGCTTATACAAGTTTCTGTCGGTCCCATCGTTCAGGATGGAGACAATAAGGTCTATTCTGCCCTTAGTTTAAGAGGGTCAGTTCATGACTATGATAGACTTGAAAGACGCTTACCTGCATGTGCCAATACACAAGGATCACTTCAAGTTCCTAAGATTTGCTTTTCTGGACCAGCAGTTCTAGTTTGCAGCTCTTCCCTTCGGTCTGGCTACTGTCTCAAGAGTCTTTACGAAAGTTCTGGGAGCTTTGCTCGTGGTGGTCAGATCCAGAGTTATTGCAGTAGCACCTTATCTGGACGACATCCTGGTACAGGCTCCATCCTGCCGGCTGGCAGAGGACCATTCACAAACTCTTCTACTTCTTCTTCGATCTCATGGATGGAAGATAAACTTGATAATAGAATCCATAACCATAAGATATTCCTGACAGACCAGAGACATTGCAAGATTGCCTCCAGCTGTCTTGCCCTTCAGACCTCCTCAAGGCCATCTGTGGCTTGGTGTATGGAGGTGATTGGGCTCATGGTATCCAGTATAGATGTCATTCCATTCGCCAGGTTCCATCTCCAACCTCTTCAGTTGTGCATGCTGAGGCAATGGATTGGCGATCACTCGGATCTTTCCCAACAGATCTCTGGACAACCGATCGAGGGAATCCCTCTCTTGGTGGCTCTGTCCAGATCAGCTGTCCCAGGGGACATCCTTCCTGAGACCATCCTGGGAGATTGTGACTACGGACGCAAGCCTCTCAGTATGGGGAGCTGTTTGGGGGGCCAGGTGGAATCGGAAGGAGTCACTTCTTCCAATCAACATCCTGGAACTTTGAGGGATCTTCAACGCTCTGAGGGCTTGGCCCCTCCTGGGTTCATCCCAGTTCATCAGATTCCAGTCGGACAACATTACCTTGGTGGCTTACATCAACCATCAGGGGGGAACGAGAAGCTCCCTAGCCATGAGGGAAGTATCTCGGATTCTGGATTGGGCGGAGTCCACAACTGCTCGCTGTCAGCGATCCACATCCCGGGTGTTGACAAATGGGAAGCGGATTTTCTCAGCAGATAATTGTTTCATCCGGGGGAATGGTCTCTTAACCCCAAAGAGATTTGCAACAGATGGGGGAAGCCGGAGATAGATCTCATGATGTCCAGACTCAATTTCAAGCTACCCAGATACAGGTCGTGGTCTAGGGATCCCCAGGCAGAACTGATAGATGCCTTAGCAGTGCCTTGGGGATTCAACTTAATCTACTTATTTCCACCACTTCTACCTCGAGTAGAGGCCCACATCAAGCAGGAGCAAGCATCAACTATTCTGATTGCTCCTTTGTGGCCGTGGATGTGGTTTGCGGATCTAGTGGGGATGTCATCGTCTCCTCCGTGGAGGTTGCCCTGTCGCAGGGATCTGCTAGTTCAGGGCCCCTTTGTGCATCAAAATTTAGATTCTCTGAGGCTGACTATGTGGAGATTAAACGCGTAGTCTTAGCCAGGAGAGGGTTTTCTGAGAGTGTGATTGATACTCTCATTCAAGCCAGGAAGCTGGTCACCCGACACATCTATCATAAGGTGTGGAGGACATACTTACTCTGGTGTGAGACTCGTGGATATTCCTGGCATGAGGTCAGAATATCCAAGATACTTTCCTTCCTCCAGGATGGTATAGAGAAGGGACTTGCCGCTAGTTCCTTAAAGGGACAGATTTCGGCTCTATCTGTGTTGTTACACAAGAAGCTCGCTGAGCTTCCTGATATACAGTCTTTTTTGTTAAGGCTCTATCCAGGATCAGGCCTGTATTTAGACATTCTGCTCCTCCTTGGAGTTTGAATCTGGTTCTTAAGGTTTTGCAGAGGGCTTCGTTTGAGCCTATGCATTCTCTTGACATTAAGATACTGTCTTGGAAGGTTCTTTTTCTACTGGCACAAGAACAAAATTATAAATGTAAATATGTTAAAGGGCCAGTAAACCTAGCAAATAATGTTATATAATTCTGCACATAGAAAACAGAACGCCGCTTCTAGCTCTACTGAGCGGGTCTGTTTTCTTCTCCTAAGCGCATCTGGGCACGCTGTCTAATCACAGCCAGCCCGATTGCGCTATTAAACTCAATGTAGCTCACTATGTGAAGAATTATATAACATTATTTGCTAGATTTACTGGCCCTTTAACTATTTAGTTGTTGTTAATTGCTTGTGATGGCTATTTCATTTTGATTGAAAGGGACATGCAACCCAAAGTTCATCTTCCATGATTCAGACAGAGCATATTTAAAAATAGAAACTGGAAAGAATTCTAATGCAAAGCAAAAGAAAAGTATGTACATAAGTAGCACTCCACAACACGTGAACTACTAAACAAGGGGTTCCCAAGGAACATGTGAAATCCCCCAGTAGTAGGGGTAAAACATAGCTTTTATTGGTTGTGATTAAAAATAACTATGTGTATTAAAAGCACAGAGGAGTGACGAGGGTACTTCTATACTGAGATTGGATTCTCAGACGTACAAGAGTAAAAAGCAATTACTATTATTGTAGTTAATTGATAACGTTAGCTGATTGTGTTAGGACAAGATATTCAGATACAGTAGTGAAATGGGGGGGCATATTGGGCCTAGTCCCTTCGTGATAGCACAGGTAGCTAGCGGATAATCCCACAGTAGAATAAACAGTATGGAACTCTTACGGGAGAGTGTTGATTACCAATGTATTATAGATTGTACACACAACTATGTTATAAGTGGCAATATAGTGATACGGCGCACTATAAGTGAATATAACTTATCACTTGTTAATATCACTAGTGTAATACTAGAGTAGAGCTAAGGCTACTCAGCAGTTGGAATAGATAGTTAAGTTAAATCTCTTCTATCTACTGGTGGTATAATCAGTTAAGCAAATATTTACTTCTTGCTATAAATGAGATGGTATTAGCCACCAGTTGGCAGTATTGATAATTGTATAAAAACAATATCAACTGTATGGAAATATAGCACTTAAGCACTATATAAGTGAATATAAATTATAGGTTAATCATTTCTTAATATCAATGATGTTGCTCCAAATGTGCAGGTATTTGATGCCAGTCGGTAGTATTAATGCAAAGTGATATCTACTATATGGTGTTGGTGATATGACAATAAAGCGCATTATAAATGGGTGTAACTTGTAAACATATCATTTCTTAATACCAATATCATTGTGCTTTTATCCAGTTTGTGGGTCTGCTTAACTGATAGTATAATAGCCAGGTGCTAAGTTGTGTAGGGTTACTTCTTTTGTTCCTTAGCTCTGCTCTGGCTGATAAGGGTGCGGTACGCGTTTTCTTCAGGGCCCTGGGGTGACCACTGAAATCACACACACATGCAACTGAGTGTTTTCACAAAAGTCCCCTTTATTGAAGAACACACAAAGAATTTATAGTGATGTATACGTCATACATGAGGTCACAGGAAATATATATAAAACGTAGTTAACTTCACATCTGCATAAGGGGCCCACAGGAAATAAGAATGTTGTTATAGCACATAACAGAATATGCCCATATAACCATTTGTAGAGAGGATGCTATATTAGAACCATATGTTACAACTTATACAAAAAGAAACTTGTGGAATGCTGCATTATAAACATTTGATACTAGATTTAAGGCTACCCTCAATATGCTTAATATGTGAGATTCAAATTACCCATATAACATAATATATATATAATATATATACACATATATACACACATATATATATATATATATATATATATATATACACATACATACACACATACATACATACACACACATATACCCATCAAGTTGTATAGACTGTTACAAAATAAAAAGTTTTTAAGGCACCCTCTCCCACTGTAGTAGTAGTGAGATTATGGCAATGATAACAGACTACCTTATATAAGGAAGTGTTCTACTATATTATTCCCATGTGGGTCGGCTTAACTGATAGTATAATAGCCTGGTGCTAAATTGTATAAACTGTTACAGATAGATAGTTTATAAGGCACCCTCTCCCACTGAAGTAGTAATGTGATTATAGCAGTGATAACAAATATCCTTTTGTTCATGGAGAAGGCATTGTGCACCAGTAGTATTAGTAGCTGAAATTTACTTGCCCCAGTTGGTGCTAATCACAATAATAAAGATCGATTGCGGTAATAGAAATATATATCTTTCTCACATTTCATTGTGAAACAATGTTCCGCCTGTGGCAACAAACATACCTCTCCCCACTGAGAAAACCACTTTATGCTAACAACTAGAACAATTAATTGTAAGTTTAAATAATTGTAAATAAATTGTAATAAAGAATTATTGCTCCGCTAAAGATAACCACTTTAATTATACATGGATAGCATGGTTTAAATTATAGAAGTTAACACTCACACATTCTGCTGTTAAAAAATGGAGACAACACGTCCCCAAACGCCCTGACATGTTTCGTCTTTCGTCTTTGTCAAAGGTGGGGCGGCCGCCATAATACTGGATATTTATTGGCTAGGTATCATTATTACGTTAGATCTAGCAGTTACTTGATAGGTCCCCGCTGTCTTGAATTTGATTGGTTCATTTGGGGGTGTGTAAGACTGGCCCGACAGTGACGTTAATATTTATTTATGTGGTTGCCTAGCACCCAGTAGATCATGGATTGTATTGAGCTATATTAGAGAGGAGAAAAAATATTCTCTGTGATTATAGCTCTCTTTTTCTTACTGCTACTACATGATGTATGCATGCTAAGAGATCGATTGACAGGATTTAATAAGTTTTTGGCTTTACATCCGATTAAGAGTATGTCTCTCGTGCTCATCATATATGTATGGCCCAGATCTGATGCTAATCTTATATAGGAAAGTTGCAGATGATAGTATTATCATAAAATCCTATGTAAGTTTCTTAATCTTCTCTCCTGGTGGACAAAAATGAACATAAATAAAAGAAAAGGGGAGTGAATATAAGACACTAAACATTGTTATTTTCCCAAACAACTGTCTATAGTGCAGGATAATTTTAGGTGTAAGTTATGATGTAAAATTAGAATGGAATGTTACCAAAAACTTAAGTGTTAATCTTATGAGTGAATAAAAACTGAGATACCAAATGACCTGGATAGAACCAGAGACATGATACATTATCCAAGAGTGAAACTTTTTTAAAAAAAAATAATGAACCTAAAAAATAAAAAGTGATAAATCTCATGTGATACTAAGTAAAAAGGTGTGTGTGTGGACTATAATAAGAACCTATTAATTTCCTGTGATTGTAGGTAAATGTTTAAGGAAAATGTGTTTTTGATACTAAAACTAAAAATTAAATGTAAGCGACACTAAATGATACTTTTATCAAGTGAACGTACATGCTACAAACATAGTATTTGGGATATCTCAATCAGCCCCCCCAAAAATAATAATTAATATATTATTATAAAAAACAATAATAATTATTTTGTTAATTGAGTCCGTTAGGATGGACACTATTAAGCAGATATATCCATCTGCATTCTGCTCTTAGTAGAGCTTGTTCCAGTTTACCTCCTCTAATGCCCAATGGGATTTTCTCAATTCCCTGGCATTTGAAATCTCTAGGTCTGGACTGGTGGTGTGATAAAAAATGGGACGCAACAGAAGATATCATTTTGCCATCCTCTATATCTTTTGAGGTATTCTTAATGTTTCTTATGTGTTCTTGGAGTCTAACGCGTAGTTTCCTACTGGTCATCCCTACATAGATCTTAGAACAGCTGCAATGTAGTGTATATATTACACTTTCAGTAGAGCAGCTGATATAACTTCTCATTTTGTGTGTGTGACCAAAGCGATCGTGGATCATATTGGTCTTTTTAATATAGTTACACGTTGAACAGGTACCACATGTAAAGGATCCAGGCACACCTGATAGTGGCTACTGGACACCAGATCTTTAATATTTTGTGTCCTCCGGTAGCCTATCTGCACTTTGTCACCAATAATTGGTTTTAGATCTTCATCCATCGTTAATAAGTGCCAATGTTTATTCATAATTTCACTTATTAAGTGGATTTGTGGGTTGAATGGTAATATTAGTCTGGTATGTTCATCTTTTTTCTTGATGTTTTTCTGTAACAGATCTGTACGGTTTGTATAAAGAACGTGTGATTTGACTTTTTTGATACTTCTTCTACTATGCCCTCTCTCCATCAATCTACTTTCCAGTTCTTTAGCTTGTGATTTAAATAGTTGCATTGTACTGCAGTTCCTCCTTATTCTGAGAAATTTGCCTACTGGAAGGGATTTAGTAGTGCCAGGTGCATGCACACAGTTTTTGTGTAATAAACTGTTGGTGGCGGCTTCTTTCCTGTATTTCCTGGTTTTAATTTTACCATCTTTTTCTTTAGATATAGTTAAATCCAGGAAATTTATGTCAGATTGGCTCACCGTGTATGTCAGTTTGATATTTAAGTTGTTATTATTGTTCTCAAAGGAATATCTCTAAATCATCTCTACTGCCTTCCCATAGAAATAGAATATCATCTATGTATCGGATCCATAGTGGTATTCGATCTGTTTCTACACTATGGGTATCTGAAAAGACAATCTGTTTTTCCCACCATCCTAGAAACAATTTGGCATACATGGGGGCACAGGCTGTGCCCATTGCAGTACCCTGTACCTGTAGGTAGAACCGATTGGCGAAGGTGAAGAAGTTAAATTTCAAAATAAATTCCAAAAGTTGAAGAATGAACTTATCATGATCAGGATTTTCCTGAGATCCTTGCTCTTAAAAGAATTGTACAGATCTGAGACCCTTATTGTGTTCTATGGAGGTATAAAGTGATTCGACATCCGCCGTTACCAGCCAGGTATATTTTTTCACTGTGATGTTATCCAATCTTTGTAATACCTCCATGGTGTCCTTTACGAATGATGGTAGGGTTTCTACAAATTCCCTCAGTCTATGATCCACATATTGACTTGCATGTTCGGATAGACTCTCATTACCTGACACGATAGGTCTACCTGGAGGAATATAAATATTTTTGTGGATCTTCGGGATGAGATAAAAAGTCACGATTTTTGGATCTTTGGGCGAGAGAAATTTTATTTCATCAGGGTTAATTATTCCCTTGAAAAAACAAGTGTTATAAAGCGCTAAGGTCTAAAAATTAATCCAGGCCTCTCCCTAACCACCTCTCCAAATGGCTATATAGAAAACAGAGTATCAAAATATAAAATGAGAGGGCGCTAAAAGCAAGAATATATACCACACTTAATCTCTAAAAAATTATGAGTTTAATAAACATAATTAAACATATATATAGCAAGTAAAAATTACTAACATCAAAAAATTGAAGGGACGTCTCCCTATAAAAAATTTAATCTTAAAAATACCACCAATATATTCCGATAAAATGTTAAAAACGGATGATAAATGGAATTTTAACATTTTTTCGGAATATATTGGTGGTATTTTTAAGATTAAATTTTTTATAGGGAGACGTCCCTTCAATTTTTTGATGTTAGTAATTTTTACTTGCTATATATATGTTTAATTATGTTTATTAAACTCATAATTTTTTAGAGATTAAGTGTGGTATTTATTCTTGCTTTTAGCGCCCTCTCATTTTATATTTTGATACTCTGTTAATTATTCCCTTACTTGCAGCTTCTTCGATTAAGTTATTGTAAATTTTGCTGTAAGATTCACTAGGGTTATTAAACAGTTTTTGATAGCATTGTTTATCTTTAAATTGCTTCTCGACCTGTTTGATGTACATAGTTTTAGGCCAGAGAACTATGTTGCCCCCCTTGTCGGCCTCTCTAATTATCACATCATTCCATGCCTGGATTTCTTTTAGAGCCTTTTTCTCTTCGCAACTTAAGTTTTGTGACTGAGGTTTAATTCGTAGTTGCGAAACTTCCTCACAGACTATTTGATTAATGCAAATGTAGACGTTGCTTTGAATTTTTTCCTCCATGATTTTGATTCTGTCTCACTTTCCTTCATTAGACTCTCCAAGTTTTCAAGTGATGGCTTATCCTCATCAGACATAGTGGGATCAGACTTTTTAGCAAAGAATTTTTTAAGGCTTAATTTGCGCACATAAAGTTGAATGTCTTTAATAGCTTCAAATTTATTAAACTGCCCAGTCGGACAGAAGGATAATCCTTTTGATAATACCGATATGTGTGCATGGGACAAATCATGAGTAGATAGATTTATAATTTTTAATGAGTTAGTCTCATTTGTGAGAACGGACTGGGTGCTCTCCTCTGGGAGTGTCCTCCCCTGTGGGATGCTCTAGAGTGGCCCCTTGTTCTGGTGGGTCTTTTGTTGATATTTTTTCCCCAGTCTGGAGGTTCTACCTCTTCTGACGTACCCTCGTCTAAAAAGTTTTCCTTTTATTTCTAGTTGGTACCTAGAAGGCAGACGTTGAGGGCTTAGGAGTGATCGTTTTAGTTTCACAACTTTCACTATCCTCCCCGTCCGTGTCAGACATATCACTCTAAATTATATTATATATATATAGCCTGTGAGGACCTGGAATTATTTTTATAAAAATTTCTCTTCCTCCATTTGTACACTCTTTTTTCTTTATAATCATGGATGTCCCTCAGTAGTTTGCCTTAATTCTTTGATGTACTGATCAAGTTCTTTTGATAGCTTTTGTACATTTGTTCAAAATCAGAATGTGTTTCGAATGTTTTTAGTTGGTTATACTGTTCCTGGATTAATATTTCAAGTTTGTCATATTTCTCCTTGTCATGCTTGACTAGGATATTCATGAGTTTGGTCGAACATTCGGACAGAGCAGTTTCCCATTCCTCTGTCAATGTCTGATTTTCGAATTCAAATGCGGGAAATAATTGAGTTCTTAATCCCCTTGGTATCAATTTTTGTTCTATATATTTATCAAAGAATTGCTGGTCCCACCAGACCTTTTCCTGTTTAAACATGTTTTTATGTACTTCTTTAAGCGTGGATTCAAAATACATTATCGGGTTAAAGTTCTCTGTTGTATTGCCTTTAAACATATTGCCTAAATCAATTGTTCTCTTAGTCTGTCTAGCCGACCGGTCTTTCACAAAATTATCCGCCATATTAAATACGGGATTTTCTTTTGTTTGTCTTATGAATGGACCCTTGGTTTAGTTTTTGTTCAGTAATTTAATAAAGTCAATTAGATATTCAAAAGATATAGAGGATGGCAAAATGATATCTTCTGTTGCGTCCCATTTTTTATCACACCACCAGTCCAGACCTAGAGATCTCAATTGCCAGGGAATTGAGAAAATCTCATTGGGCATTAGAGGAGGTAAACTGGAACAAGCTCTACTAAGAGCAGAATGCAGATGGATATATCTGCTTAATAGTGTCCATCCTAACGGACTCAATGAACAAAATAATTATTATTGTTTTTATAATAATATATTAATTATTATTTTTTGGGGGGCTGATTGAGATATCCCAAATAATATATTTGTAGCACGTACGTTCACTTAATAAAAGTATCATTTAGTGTCACTTACATTTAATTTCCTTAAAAAATTACCTACAATCACAGGAAATTAATAGGTTCTTATTATAGTCCACACACACACCTTTTTACTTAGTATCACATGAGATTTATCACTTTTTATTTATTTTTTAGGTTCATTATTTTTCAAAAAAAATGTTTCACTCTTGGATAATGTATCATGTCTCTATCCGAACATGCAAGTCAATATGTGGATCATAGACTGAGGGAATTTGTAGAAACCCTACCATCATTCGTAAAGGACACCATGGAGGTATTACAAAGATTGGATAACATCACAATGAAAAAATATACCTGGCTGGTAACGGCGGATGTCGAATCACTTTATACCTCCATAGAACACAATAAGGGTCTCAGATCTGTACAATTCTTTTAAGAGCAAGGATCTCAGGAAAATCCTGATCATGATAAGTTCATTCTTCAACTTTTGGAATTTATTTTGAAATTTAACTTCTTCACCTTCGCCAATCGGTTCTACCTACAGGTACAGGGTACTGCAATGGGCACAGCCTGTGCCCCCACGTGTGCCAAATTGTTTCTAGGATGGTGGGAAAAACAGATTGTCTTTTCAGATACCCATAGTGTAGAAACAGATCGAATACCACTATGGATCCGATACATAGATGATATTCTATTTCTATGGGAAGGCAGTAGAGATGATTTAGAGATATTCCTTTGAGAACAATAATAACAACTTAAATATCAAACTGACATACACGGTGAGCCAATCTGACATAAATTTCCTGGATTTAACTATATCTAAAGAAAAAGATGGTAAAATTAAAACCAGGAAATACAGGAAAGAAGCCGCCACCAACAGTTTATTACACAAAAACTGTGTGCATGCACCTGGCACTACTAAATCCCTTCCAGTAGGCGAATTTCTCAGAATAAGGAGGAACTGCAGTACAATGCAACTATTTAAATTACAAGCTAAAGAACTGGAAAGTAGATTGATGGAGAGAGGGCATAGTAGAAGAGGTATCAAAAAAGCCAAATCACACGTTCTTTATACAAACCGTACAGATCTGTTACAGAAAAACATCAAGAAAAAAGATGAACATACCAGACTAATATTACCATTCAACCCACAAATCCACTTAATAAGTGAAATTATGAATAAACATTGGCACTTATTAACGATGGATGAAGATCTAAAACCAATTATTGGTGACAAAGTGCAGATAGGCTACCGGAGGACACAAAATATTAAAGATCTGGTGTCCAGTAGCCACTATCAGGTGTGCCTGGATCCTTTACATGTGGTACCTGTTCAACGTGTAACTATATTAAAAAGACCAATATGATCCACGATCGCTTTGGTCACACACACAAAATGAGAAGTTATATCAGCTGCTCTACTGAAAGTGTAATATATACACTACATTGCAGCTGTTCTAAGATCTATGTAGGGATGACCAGTAGGAAACTACGCGTTAGACTCCAAGAACACATAAGAAACATTAAGAATACCTCAAAAGATATAGAGGATGGCAAAATGATATCTTCTGTTGCGTCCCATTTTTTATCACACCACCAGTCCAGACCTAGAGATTTCAAATGCCAGGGAATTGAGAAAATCCCATTGGGCATTAGAGGAGGTAAACTGGAACAAGCTCTACTAAGAGCAGAATGCAGATGGATATATCTGCTTAATAGTGTCCATCCTAACGGACTCAATTAACAAAATAATTATTATTGTTTTTTATAATAATATATTAATTATTATTTTTTGGGGGGCTGATTGAGATATCCCAAATACTATGTTTGTAGCATGTACGTTCACTTGATAAAAGTATCATTTAGTGTCGCTTACATTTAATTTTTAGTTTTAGTATCAAAAACACATTTTCCTTAAACATTTACCTACAATCACAGGAAATTAATAGGTTCTTATTATAGTCCACACACACACCTTTTTACTTAGTATCACATGAGATTTATCACTTTTTATTTATTTTTTAGGTTCATTATTTTTTTAAAAAAAAGTTTCACTCTTGGATAATGTATCATGTCTCTGGTTCTATCCAGGTCATTTGGTATCTCAGTTTTTATTCACTCATAAGATTAACACTTAAGTTTTTGGTAACATTCCATTCTAATTTTACATCATAACTTACACCTAAAATTATCCTGCACTATAGACAGTTGTTTGGGAAAATAACAATGTTTAGTGTCTTATATTCACTCCCCTTTTCTTTTATTTATGTTAATTTTTGTCGACCAGAAGAGAAGATTAAGACACTTACATAGGATTTTATGATAATACTATCATCTGCAACTTTCCAATATAAGATTAACATCAGATCTGGGCCATACATATATGATGAGCACGAGAGACATACTCTTAATTGGATGTAAAGCCAAAAACTTATTAAATCCTGTCAATCGATCTCTTAGCATGCATACATCATGTAGTAGCAGTAAGAAAAAGAGAGCTATAATCACAGAGAATATTTTTTATCCTCTCTAATATAGCTCAATACAATCCATGATCTACTGGGTGCTAGGCAACCACGTAAATAAATATTAACGTCACTGTCAGGCCGGTCTTACACCCCCCCAAATGAACCAATCGAATTCAAGACAGCAGGGACCTATCAAGAAACTGCTAGATCTAACGTAATAATGATACCTAGCCAATAAATATCCTGTATTATGGCGGCCGCCCCACCTTTGACAAAGCCGAAAGGCGAAACATGTCAGGGTGTTTGGGGAGGTGTTGTCTCAATTTTTAAACAGCAGAATGTGCGAGTGTTAACTTCTATAATTTAAACCATGCTATCCATGTATAATTAAAGTGGTTATCTTTAGCGGAGCAAAAATTCTGCCATATAACGATATTTACAATTATTTAAAATTACAATTAATTGTTCTAGTGGTTAGCATAAAGTGATTTTCTCAGTGGGGAGAGGTATGTTTGTGGCCACAGGCGGAACATTGTTTCACAATGAAATGTGAGAAAGATATATATTTCTATTACCGCAAGCGATCTTTATTATTGTGATTAGCACCAACTGGGGCAAGTAAATTTCAGCTACTAATACTACTGGTGCACAATGCCTTCTCCATGCACAAAAGGCAATTTGTTACTGCCATAATCACACTTTACTTCAGTGGGAGAGGGTGCCTTATAAACTATCTGTCTGTAACAGTTTATACAATTTAGCACCAGGCTATTATACTATCAGTTAAGCCGACCCACATGGGAATAATATAGTAGAACACTTCCTTATATAAGGTAATCTGTTATCATTGCCATAATCTCACTACTACAGTGGGAGAGGGTGCTTTATAAACTTTTTATTTTGTACCAGTCTATACAACTTAGCACCTGGCTATTATACTATCAGTTAAGATGACCCACAAGGGAACAATATAGTAGCACACTTTCTTATACAACCCATTTAGCTTTTTGGATATACTAATAACCATCTATAACAAGCTATCCAGATAAATCCAATAGCATAAATTGGATAAAAGCACAATGATATTGGTATTAAGAAATTATGGCCTAGATTTGGAGTTCGGCGGTAGCCGTCAAAACCAGCGTTAGAGGCTCCTAACGCTGGTTTTGGGCGCCCGCTGGTATTTGGAGTCAGTGATTAAAGGGTCTAACGCTCACTTTTCAGCCGCGACTTTTCCATACCGCAGATCCCCCTACGCCATTTGCGTAGCCTATCTTTTCAATGGGATCTTTCTAACGCCGGTATTTAGAGTCGTTTCCGAAGTGAGCGTTAGAGCTCTAACGACAAAACTCCAGCCGCCTGAAAATAGCAGGAGTTAAGAGCTTTCTGGCTAACGCCGGTTCATAAAGCTCTTAACTACTGTACCCTAAAGTACACTAACACCCATAAACTACCTATGTACCCCTAAACCGAGGTCCCCCCACATCGCCGCCACTCGATTAAAATTTTTAACCCCTAATCTGCCAACCGCCACCTACGTTATATTTATGTACCCCTAATCTGCTGCCCCTAACCCCGCCGACCCCTGTATTACATTTATTAACCCCTAACTTGCCCCCCACAACGTCGCCGCCAGCTACTTAAAATAATTAACCCCTAATCTTCCGACCGCAAATCGCCGCCACCTACGTTATCCCTATGTACCCCTAATCTGCTGCCCCTAACATCGCCGACCCCTATATTATATTTATTAACCCCTAATCTGCCCCCCTCAACGTCGCCGACACCTGCCTACACTTATTAACCCCTAATCTGCCGAGCGGACCTGAGCGCTACTATAATAAATGTATTAACCCCTAATCCGCCTCACTAACCCTATCATAAATAGTATTAACCCCTAATCTGCCCTCCCTAACATCGCCGACACCTAACTTCAATTATTAACCCCTAATCTGCCGACCGGAGCTCACCGCTATTCTAATAAATGGATTAACCCCTAAAGCTAAGTCTAACCCTAACACTAACACCCCCCTAAGTTAAATATAATTTAAATCTAACGAAATAAATTAACTCTTATTAAATAAATTATTCCTATTTAAAGCTAAATACTTACCTGTAAAATAAATCCTAATATAGCTACAATATAAATTATAATTATATTATAGCTATTTTAGGATTAATATTTATTTTACAGGCAACTTTGTAATTATTTTAACCAGGTACAATAGCTATTAAATAGTTAAGAACTATTTAATAGTTACCTAGTTAAAATAATAACAAATTTACCTGTAAAATAAATCCTAACCTAAGTTATAATTAAACCTAACACTACCCCATAAATAAAATAATTAAATAAACTACCTACAATTACCTACAATTAACCTAACACTACACTATCAATAAATTAATTAAACACAATTCCTACAAATAAATACAATTAAATAAACTAGCTAAAGTACAAAAAATAAAAAAGAACTAAGTTACAGAAAATAAAAAAATATTTACAAACATAAGAAAAATATTACAACAATTTTAAACTAATTACACCTACTCTAAGCCCCCTAATAAAATAACAAAGCCCCCCAAAATAAAAAATTCCCTACCCTATTCTAAATTAAAAAAGTTACAAGCTCTTTTACCTTACCAGCCCTGAACAGGGCCCTTTGCGGGGCATGCCCCAAGAATTTCAGCTCTTTTGCCTGTAAAAAAAAACATACAATACCCCCCCCCAACATTACAACCCACCACCCACATACCCCTAATCTAACCCAAACCCCCTTAAAGAAACCTAACACTAAGCCCCTGAAGATCTTCCTACCTTGTCTTCACCATACCAGGTTCACCGATCCGTCCTGGCTCCAACATCTTCATCCAACCCAAGCGGGGGTTGGCGATCCATAATCCGGTCCAGAAGAGGCTCCAAAGTCTTCCTCCTATCCGGCAAGAAGAGGACATCCGGACCGGCAAACATCTTCTCCAAGCGGCATCTTCGATCTTCTTCCATCCGGAGCGAAGCGGCAGGATCCTGAAGACATCCAGCGCGGAACATCCATCCGGACCGACGACTGAACGACGAATGACTGTTCCTTTAAGGGACGTCATCCAAGATGGCGTCCCTCGAATTCCGATTGGCTGATAGGATTCTATCAGCCAATCGGAATTAAGGTAGGAATTTTCTGATTGGCTGATGGAATCAGCCAATCAGAATCAAGTTCAATCCGATTGGCTGATCCAATCAGCCAATCAGATTGAGCTCGCATTCTATTGGCTGTTCCGATCAGCCAATAGAATGCGAGCTCAATCTGATTGGCTGATTGGATCGGCCAATCGGATTGAACTAGATTCTGATTGGCTGATTCCATCAGCCAATCAGAAAATTCCTACCTTAATTCCGATTGGCTGATAGAATCCTATCAGCCAATCGGAATTCGAGTGACGCCATCTTGGATGACGTCCCTTAAAGGAACAGTCATTCGTCGTTCAGTCGTCGGTCCGGATGGATGTTCCGCGCTGGATGTCTTCAGGATCCTGCCGCTTCGCTCCGGATGGAAGAAGATCGAAGATGCCGCTTGGAGAAGATGTTTGCCGGTCCGGATGTCCTCTTCTTGCCGGATAGGAGGAAGACTTTGGAGCCTCTTCTGGACCGGATTATGGATCGCCAACCCCCGCTTGGGTTGGATGAAGATGTTGGAGCCAGGACGGATCGGTGAACCTGGTATGGTGAAGACAAGGTAGGAAGATCTTCAGGGGCTTAGTGTTAGGTTTCTTTAAGGGGGTTTGGGTTAGATTAGGGGTATGTGGGTGGTGGGTTGTAATGTTGGGGGGGGGGGTATTGTATGTTTTTTTTTACAGGCAAAAGAGCTGAAATTCTTGGGGCATGCCCCGCAAAGGGCCCTGTTCAGGGCTGGTAAGGTAAAAGAGCTTGTAACTTTTTTAATTTAGAATAGGGTAGGGAATTTTTTATTTTGGGGGGCTTTGTTATTTTATTAGGGGGCTTAGAGTAGGTGTAATTAGTTTAAAATTGTTGTAATATTTTTCTTATGTTTGTAAATATTTTTTTATTTTCTGTAACTTAGTTCTTTTTTATTTTTTGTACTTTAGCTAGTTTATTTAATTGTATTTATTTGTAGGAATTGTGTTTAATTAATTTATTGATAGTGTAGTGTTAGGTTAATTGTAGGTAATTGTAGGTAGTTTATTTAATTATTTTATTGATAGGGTAGTGTTAGGTTTAATTATAACTTAGGTTAGGATTTATTTTACAGGTAAATTTGTTATTATTTTAACTAGGTAACTATTAAATAGTTCTTAACTATTTAATAGCTATTGTACCTGGTTAAAATAATTACAAAGTTGCCTGTAAAATAAATATTAATCCTAAAATAGCTATAATATAATTATAATTTATATTGTAGCTATATTAGGATTTATTTTACAGGTAAGTATTTAGCTTTAAATAGGAATAATTTATTTAATAAGAGTTAATTTATTTCGTTAGATAAATATTATATTTAACTTAGGGGGGTGTTAGTGTTAGGGTTAGACTTAGCTTTAGGGGTTAATCCATTTATTAGAATAGCGGTGAGCTCCGATCGGAAGATTAGGGGTTAATAATTGAAGTTAGGTGTCGGCGATGTTAGGGAGGGCAGATTAGGGGTTAATACTATTTATGATAGGGTTAGTGAGGCGGATTAGGGGTTAATAACTTTATTATAGTAGCGCTCAGGTCCGCTCGGCAGATTAGGGGTTAATAAGTGTAGGCAGGTGTCGGCGACGTTGTGGGGGGCAGGTTAGGGGTTAATAAATATAATATAGGGGTCGGCGGTGTTAGGGGTAGCAGATTAGGGGTACATAGGGATAACGTAGGTGGCGGCGGTTTACGGAGCGGCAGATTAGGGGTTTAAAAAAATATGCAGGGGTCAGCGATAGCGGGGGCGGCAGATTAGGGGTTAATAAGTGTAAGGTTAGGGGTGTTTAGACTCGGGGTACATGTTAGAGTGTTAGGTGCAGACGTAGGAAGTGTTTCCCCATAGGAAACAATGGGGCTGCGTTAGGAGCTGAACGCTGCTTTTTTTCAGCTCAAACAGCCCCATTGTTTCCTATGGGGGAATCGTGCACGAGCACGTTTTTGAGGCCGGCCGCGTCCGTAAGCAACTCTGGTATCGAGAGTTGCATTTGCGGTAAAAATGCTCTACGCTCCTTTTTTGGAGCCTAACGCAGCATTTGTTTGAACTCTCGATACCAGAGTTAATTTTATGGTGCGGCCAGAAAAAAGCCAGCGGAGCGTTAACAGCCCTTTTACCGCCGAACTCCAAATCTAGGCCTATATGTTTACAAATTACACCCATTTATATTGCGCTTTATTGTCATATCACCATATAGTAGATATCACTTTGCATTAATATTACCTACTGGCAGCAAATACCTGCACATTTGGAGCAACATCACTGATATTAAGAAATGATTAACCTATAATTTATATTCACTTATATAGTGCTCCAGTGCTATATTTCCATACAGTTGATATTGTTTTTATACAATTATCAATACTGCCAACTGGTGGCTAATACCATCTCATTTATAGCAAGAAGTAAATATTTGCTTAACTGATTATACCACCAGTAGATAGAAGAGATTTACCTTAACTATCTATTCCAACTGCTGAGTAGCCTTAGCTCTACTCTAGTATTACACTAGTGATATTAACAAGTGATAAGTTATATTCACTTATAGTGCGCCGTATCACTATATTGCCACTTATAACATAGTTGTGTGTATAATCTAGAATACCTTGGTAATCACCACTCTCCCGTAAGAGTTCCATACTGTTTATTCCACTGTGGGGTTATCCGCTAGCTACCTGTGCTATCACGGAGGGACTAGGCCCAATATGCCCCCCCTTGTCACTACTGTATATGAAATATCTCGTCCTAACACAATCAGCTAACGTTATCAATTAACTACAATAATAGTAATTGCTTTTTACTCTTGTACGTCTGAGAATCCAATCTCAGTATAGAAGTACCCTCGTCACTCCTCTGTGCTTTTAATACACATAGTTATTTTTAATCACAACCAATAAAAGCTAAGTTTTACCCCTAGTACTGGGGGATTTCACATGTTCCTTGGGAACTCCTTGTTTAGTAGTTCACGTGTTGTGGAGTGCTACTTATGTACATACTTTTCTTTTGCTTTGCATTTCCAGTTTCTGTCTCTACTTTATGTACAGCACCCTGAACCCCTATTACCTTCATATATAAACCCTTGCTATTTATACAGGGGTATATTTTAATCTAAAAGGGACACAACACAAGTAGTACCATTGTCTTCTTTCCTTTTTGTCATATTTAAAAATAGGCTACATTTAGCTTAGATACTCACATTTGCTTAATTCTCTTGATATCCTTGGTTGAAAAACTGATCTACATAGGCTCATGAGCAGCAAAGCATTACTGGGAGGTATCTGCTTATTTGTGGGTGGCCAACAATGCATAGTTGCAAAGGTTAGCCAGATGTCTTCAGATACTTCCCAGTATTGCATAGCTGCTCCTTAAAAAACAAAACACCATGAGAATGATTTTTATTAAATAAGTATATGTGAATATTTAATAAATCAAATAGAGCATGTATGAAATGTCCCTTTAATTTATAAAAGCAACGTATATTTTAAATACAAATAACGCATTTCAAAACGTATCTTTCAAGCCGAGATTCGCATTTCTGAAAATATAACTTCACACACTGTCACTTTGCACTCAATCGATGTGCATTGTTGGGATTGTAAATAAATGAAAAAATAAGCACTGTCAATACTTGACAATGAGTCACAATATTTATTTAATAACAAAAGAATACAATATCTCACAAAAGTGAGTACACCCCTCACATTTTTGTAAATATTTTATAATTCCTTCTTAATATGAAGAGAGTCCACGGCATCATTCCTTACTGTTGGGAAATACTGAACCTGGTCATCAGGAGAAGGCAAAGACACCCCAGCCAAATGCTTAAATACTCCCCCCACTTCCCTCATATCCCAGTCATTCTTTGCCTTTTGTCACAGGAGGTTGGCAGAGAAGTGTCAGAAGATTCAGAGTAGTTCCTTATGGAGGGTATCTGCCCTTTGAAATGGGACTGGAGTTTTAAGTAGTCTTGTCAGCCCATTTACTCCTTCAGTGACTTTAGTCATTTTGCCTATCTTGAATTGCAAATTCAAGCAAAATAAAGCTGTATTGTCATAAAAGGACATTTATTTTGAACATAGGATCCAAAACAGTAAAACAAATTATATTTCAAGTTTGAAGGTCCTTAAAGGGACATTTAAGTCATAATTAAATGTTTATGATTCAAAAAGAGTACACAATTTTAGGAAACTTTCCAATTTACTTAAATTATCAAATTTTGCACAATCTAAACTATAATCACGTTTGTAACGCGTCCGTCGCCGTCGGCAGTTGCGCACGCATCCTCAAAGGAATGTTGGATGTGTGCGCAGCCACCTCAGCGCAAGACAACTTCAGGAGCTATCAAGAAAAAATGTAGCAAAGTCCCAGTTGTGGATAAATAAAAACAGAACTTTATTAGTATCGGATTAAAACATGAAAAAATGTTTGTAAAAACCTAGAAAGGTCTAACGCGTTTCGGCTAGCTCTTGCCGTAATCATAGACCATGTCTAATGTATGTTTTACAGAGGCTTAAATAGGTGTCGAATTACATGTGAACCCAAATCAGCTGAATACTTAACCCTATCTAGCAATATGGAAAGCTGCTCTCCATGGTAGACTGTTCACCATATCTGAGATACAATCTCTCTTTATCTTAATCAATTAATTAACTCCATATATGTGTCTAGGAATATGTTACATATAAATATATACAATTATCCTTAACTCTCATATTATTAACAACGTTTACATTCTATGAGAGTATATAATCAACTAATAAACTTTAGTATGTTATATATATAAATGATCTGTTGAATATTGTATTGTAGCAAAATTTAACTTATAGATATTCTTATTACAGAAAATACACTTAAATGAATATTGGAGGTTATAAATAAAACAGAACATGGGTAATAATCTACAACATAGGGGACCATATAGCATATGCAGATATGTGAACATACAGACTGGATATTTATAGTGAACTTTCTTATTCAAACAAAATTTTGTATATACCAGTAATTATTATAGGTCTAGATGAATATACACATATCATGAAACTTTTTGTTTTGTAATTTAAATAACTATTCCCAAAAATTTACCAGATCGAATTCTGAATTAAAACCGTTAGGAATCTGGGTTTTTAGTCTAAAGATCCAATAGACTTCCTGTCTACCTAATGTTTGCGACCTATCTCCTCCTCTAGGTGGAGTTTTAATTGCTTCTATTATATTCCAACTAAACGAATGAACTGACTGGTTATGGACCTCAATAAAATGACGACTTAGCTCAGAACAGGGAATTTTGTTTCTTATATCTCCCAGATGTTCTCTGATACGTGTCCTTATATCCCGTGTAGTGAGTCCTACGTACTGACCCTTGCATAAATTACATTCTACCAAGTATATCACAAAATTTGAGCTACAATTATGACAACCATGTATCTGAAAGGTTTCTCCTGTTGTATATGATTTGAATGTGCTAGTAACATTATGGTAGTCGCAGGCTTTACAGCGAGTGCTGCCACATCTATAGCTGCCATTACATCGTAGCCATGAGCTTTCATTGGTTTGTATCTGTGTATTCTTTAGCACACTAGGTGAGAGTGAATTAGCGAGTGTATCATTTTTCTTATAGACAAATTTACATCCGTCACCAATTACTTCTTTCAATACTTCATCCCCATACAAGATAGGGAGGTATTTCTTTACAATATTGCATATATCATTGTATTGATTCGAATACTTGGTGACGAATGTAGGTCTATTATCTGTTTTGTCCTTCCTTTTAGGGGATAATAAATCCTCTCTGTTGTATCTATCAACTTCTTTTTTAATTTTTATAACCTCAGTTTTAGAGTAACCTCTGGCTATTAGCCTATGTGCTAATTCTTCACTTTCTTTAATGTAATCATTATTAAGTGAACAATTACGTTTAACTCTCATCATCTGTCCTTTAATAATGCCTTTAAAGACATGTTTTGGATGTCCACTGGTAGCATAAAGCAGTGCATTACCTGCTATGGGTTTACGGTAAAGTGCTGTGTTTACAGAGTTGGATTTAGAATTCCCATATAGTGTAATGTCTAAGAAATTTATCTCTATTTTATTCCATTCTTTAGTGAAGTTTAATCCCATTTTATTATTATTTAGATGTTGAACAAATTTATCAGCTGATATTTTATCTGTCTTCCAAACTATTATAAGGTCGTCAATAAACCTATTATATTGAATTATATGTTCACGGTAGGGATTTGTATCACCATAAATGTAGGTTTCTTCAAACCAACCCATCACGAGATTTGCGTATGAGGGCGCAAATTTCGCCCCCATCGCCGTCCCTTGTTTTTGTATATAGTGATCATTTCCAAACACAAAACTATTATGTTCTAACAGAAACCTAATAATTTTAAGTACATAGTTTTTAAAGTCTGCATTTAAATTACCATCTTTGTCTAAATAAAACTCTATTGCTGATAAGCCTACAGAGTGTGGTATTGAGGAATATAACGATGTGGCATCTACTGTGAGCCAACTATAGTTATCCTTCCAAGTGAAGTTCTTAAAGATATTGAGTATGTGGGTAGTATCTTTTACATAGCTGTTTAATTTAAGGACATATGGCTGCAGTATGTCATCGACCCATTCGGACAAATGTTCAAGCAGGGAGCCATTGCCCGACACAATGGGTCTCCCCTTGACATTCTCAAGCCCTTTATGAGTCTTTGGTAGATGATAAAACGCAGCAGTCCTTGGATGTTCAACATATAAATATTCAAATGTGGATTGATCTATAAACCCATGTCTTCTACCTTCACTCAAGATCTTAAATAGACGTCTCTGAAACTCTATTCGTGGATTGTGACTAACTTTTTCATAGACATTGGTATCATCCAACTGTCTGTGTGCCTCAGCTATATACCAGGTTTTGTCACAGACCACTATGCTGCTGCCTTTATCAGCCCGTTTTATCACGATACTTTCATTTTTCTCTAGGGCTACCAATGCCTCTCTTTCTTTTTTTGTCAAATTGTTTATCTTATTCGCTTTCCCTGTTTTTTGCTGATGTAAAGTAGTCAGATCCTCCACAACTCTCTTCTGAAATAGTTCAAGGGGTTTACCTCTGGACTGTAAAGGATAAAATCTGGATTTACATTTAAAACCCACATGCTTATCTTTACTTTCCTCTTCGATTGAGGGTAAATTCCCTTCAGATATTAACTGTTCTAGATCATTGCATGCGCAAAGGTCCTGAAAAGTTAAATTATTTATCCTGTCACTTATTGTAATATCATTCTCATTAGATCTTGTAACATTATTTTCTTTATTTTCTTTAAGAAAATGTTTCTTTAGTGTAAGCGATCTAACAAATTTATTAGTATCTAAAATAGTCTGAAAGAGAACAAAATCCCTAGATGGACAAAAATTAAGTCCATAACTCAGGACCTTACTTTCAGTCTTACTCAGACTATAACTAGATATATTAATTACTGTGTTTAGACATACTTCCGATTGCTTTTGTTTTTGTTTTTGTTTTCTCTTGTGGGGTACCTTTCTTGTTTTTTCTTCTCTACCAAATCTTGTTTTATTTGTGTTGTTAATGTTCCCCCTCCCTTGGGTATGCCTGAATCCTCCCGAAAAACCTCTGTGGATCTTTTGTCTTTAGGTTTTGCTCCCTGTTCATTGATATACAATATTGTGCCCCCTGCTTGGATATTTTCATTTAAATGAGTATTCATATCTGTTGTTACTTCTAGATTAGTACTTGACTCAATTGGTGTATTATCCCAATCGGATGCTGAACTCCCCTCTGAATTTGAAAAGTCTGTCCCTGAGGCAGAACCTTCTTCGTCTGTAAAATTACTATTATCAGTATTAAATCGTACTTTTTTCTTCCAACCTCTATTTTTCTTGTGTGTTAGTGTGCCCTCATTAGTTATATCTTCCTTTATGTGAGCTGTACTTTTGTCTTGTGTCTGTATGGAGTTTTTTAAGTTAGTCTGTATTGCCCTTCTAAACTTCCTTCGCCACACATAAACTGTTTTATTGGCATAATCCTTACTATCTCTTTGATATTTTATGTATTTAGTGTTCATTATATTGCGTTTGGTAGCTTCGATTGTCTCTTGTAGTATGGTATCAAACTTTACATATTTATCATCATGTCTGAATTTGCTTAATTCCTTTTGTAGTACACAAATCTCTTCTCTATATTTAGATATTAAAGCAGTCTTATGTTTAATTAGAAGTCCCATCAGTCTAATGGAGCACTCCGTTAGAATGTCATTCCACTCTGATATAAAGTCCTGGTCATCTGTCTCGAATGTGGGGAACTTTTGTAATCTTAACCCACGAGGTATCATTCCTTTAGCAATATATTTAGTGAATGTCCAATTGTCCATGCGGAGTCTAAGTTCTTTTAGTTTATAATCCTCAAGCATAGAAAACAGGTCACCCAGTCCAGCATTTTTAATGCAAACTTTAGATAGATCCTCCAATTCTATATCATCCAAATCCCAATCATCATCAGTGCATAAAGAATAGTATTGTTTGTCAGCTGCTAACTCCATTTTAAAGCCAGTATGGGTTTAGTAAAGAGGCTGTTAGATAGAAAGAATATATACGTAGATAATTTCTCTTTCTTTTATCTTTAACTTTATCTATAATCGGCTGAGCATATATTTTTTGTCTATATCAGGAAGAGTGCACATACACAATATAATCACTGATATGTGGCCTTAAAGTAGTATCCACATTGAGCGTTAAATGAGGAAAAAAGTTTCAAAAATTATGACAAAGTTTGTATAACGCTGCCCAGTGGATAAAATACTTTGTAAGCATCGGAATAGTGTATACCAGGATACATATAAGGATACATATAACAATGCACAGGTGAGATTAATGCAATCTAGCAATTTGTAACAAACACTTGACACGGCGGTCTTATCACATACTTCACCCGCACACTCGCATTCACCTTAGCCCTTCTTTACCTTTCCGTGAAGGCGGAAGTCTTCCACTTCTCTCGGCTAGGCTCACCTCTGTGTAGACGAAAGGGTAGTCACGCTGTGAAGCACGACCATCACTCTCTCTCCAACTCCGGTTCCACTGCAAGCGTGTGCGGGACTTACCGATCGGATGTGACGTCAGAACCTCCTTCACATTCTCACCGGTCTGTATCCAATCCGTGCCTTTGAATAGGCCAATGCTCCTCTGTATGCCGATATACTCTGGGACTTAATGAAGAGAGTTCCTCTACTCTCAAAGAAAGTATCAAGAAAAAATGTAGCAAAGTCCCAGTTGTGGATAAATAAAAACAGAACTTTATTAGTATCGGATTAAAACATGAAAAAATGTTTGTAAAAACCTAGAAAGGTCTAACGCGTTTCGGCTAGCTCTTGCCGTAATCATAGACCATGTCTAATGTATGTTTTACAGAGGCTTAAATAGGTGTCGAATTACATGTGAACCCAAATCAGCTGAATACTTAACCCTATCTAGCAATATGGAAAGCTGCTCTCCATGGTAGACTGTTCACCATATCTGAGATACAATCTCTCTTTATCTTAATCAATTAATTAACTCCATATATGTGTCTAGGAATATGTTACATATAAATATATACAATTATCCTTAACTCTCATATTATTAACAACGTTTACATTCTATGAGAGTATATAATCAACTAATAAACTTTAGTATGTTATATATATAAATGATCTGTTGAATATTGTATTGTAGCAAAATTTAACTTATAGATATTCTTATTACAGAAAATACACTTAAATGAATATTGGAGGTTATAAATAAAACAGAACATGGGTAATAATCTACAACATAGGGGACCATATAGCATATGCAGATATGTGAACATACAGACTGGATATTTATAGTGAACTTTCTTATTCAAACAAAATTTTGTATATACCAGTAATTATTATAGGTCTAGATGAATATACACATATCATGAAACTTTTTGTTTTGTAATTTAAATAACTATTCCCAAAAATTTACCAGATCGAATTCTGAATTAAAACCGTTAGGAATCTGGGTTTTTAGTCTAAAGATCCAATAGACTTCCTGTCTACCTAATGTTTGCGACCTATCTCCTCCTCTAGGTGGAGTTTTAATTGCTTCTATTATATTCCAACTAAACGAATGAACTGACTGGTTATGGACCTCAATAAAATGACGACTTAGCTCAGAACAGGGAATTTTGTTTCTTATATCTCCCAGATGTTCTCTGATACGTGTCCTTATATCCCGTGTAGTGAGTCCTACGTACTGACCCTTGCATAAATTACATTCTACCAAGTATATCACAAAATTTGAGCTACAATTATGACAACCATGTATCTGAAAGGTTTCTCCTGTTGTATATGATTTGAATGTGCTAGTAACATTATGGTAGTCGCAGGCTTTACAGCGAGTGCTGCCACATCTATAGCTGCCATTACATCGTAGCCATGAGCTTTCATTGGTTTGTATCTGTGTATTCTTTAGCACACTAGGTGAGAGTGAATTAGCGAGTGTATCATTTTTCTTATAGACAAATTTACATCCGTCACCAATTACTTCTTTCAATACTTCATCCCCATACAAGATAGGGAGGTATTTCTTTACAATATTGCATATATCATTGTATTGATTCGAATACTTGGTGACGAATGTAGGTCTATTATCTGTTTTGTCCTTCCTTTTAGGGGATAATAAATCCTCTCTGTTGTATCTATCAACTTCTTTTTTAATTTTTATAACCTCAGTTTTAGAGTAACCTCTGGCTATTAGCCTATGTGCTAATTCTTCACTTTCTTTAATGTAATCATTATTAAGTGAACAATTACGTTTAACTCTCATCATCTGTCCTTTAATAATGCCTTTAAAGACATGTTTTGGATGTCCACTGGTAGCATAAAGCAGTGCATTACCTGCTATGGGTTTACGGTAAAGTGCTGTGTTTACAGAGTTGGATTTAGAATTCCCATATAGTGTAATGTCTAAGAAATTTATCTCTATTTTATTCCATTCTTTAGTGAAGTTTAATCCCATTTTATTATTATTTAGATGTTGAACAAATTTATCAGCTGATATTTTATCTGTCTTCCAAACTATTATAAGGTCGTCAATAAACCTATTATATTGAATTATATGTTCACGGTAGGGATTTGTATCACCATAAATGTAGGTTTCTTCAAACCAACCCATCACGAGATTTGCGTATGAGGGCGCAAATTTCGCCCCCATCGCCGTCCCTTGTTTTTGTATATAGTGATCATTTCCAAACACAAAACTATTATGTTCTAACAGAAACCTAATAATTATTATTCATCAACAACTGGGACTTTGCTACATTTTTTCTTGATACTTTCTTTGATAGTAGAGGAACTCTCTTCATTAAGTCCCAGAGTATATCGGCATACAGAGGAGCATTGGCCTATTCAAAGGCACGGATTGGATACAGACCGGTGAGAATGTGAAGGAGGTTCTGACGTCACATCCGATCGGTAAGTCCCGCACACGCTTGCAGTGGAACCGGAGTTGGAGAGAGAGTGATGGTCGTGCTTCACAGCGTGACTACCCTTTCGTCTACACAGAGGTGAGCCTAGCCGAGAGAAGTGGAAGACTTCCGCCTTCACGGAAAGGTAAAGAAGGGCTAAGGTGAATGCGAGTGTGCGGGTGAAGTATGTGATAAGACCGCCGTGTCAAGTGTTTGTTACAAATTGCTAGATTGCATTAATCTCACCTGTGCATTGTTATATGTATCCTTATATGTATCCTGGTATACACTATTCCGATGCTTACAAAGTATTTTATCCACTGGGCAGCGTTATACAAACTTTGTCATAATTTTTGAAACTTTTTTCCTCATTTAACGCTCAATGTGGATACTACTTTAAGGCCACATATCAGTGATTATATTGTGTATGTGCACTCTTCCTGATATAGACAAAAAATATATGCTCAGCCGATTATAGATAAAGTTAAAGATAAAAGAAAGAGAAATTATCTACGTATATATTCTTTCTATCTAACAGCCTCTTTACTAAACCCATACTGGCTTTAAAATGGAGTTAGCAGCTGACAAACAATACTATTCTTTATGCACTGATGATGATTGGGATTTGGATGATATAGAATTGGAGGATCTATCTAAAGTTTGCATTAAAAATGCTGGACTGGGTGACCTGTTTTCTATTCTTGAGGATTATAAACTAAAAGAACTTAGACTCCGCATGGACAATTGGACATTCACTAAATATATTGCTAAAGGAATGATACCTCGTGGGTTAAGATTACAAAAGTTCCCCACATTCGAGACAGATGACCAGGACTTTATATCAGAGTGGAATGACATTCTAACGGAGTGCTCCATTAGACTGATGGGACTTCTAATTAAACATAAGACTGCTTTAATATCTAAATATAGAGAAGAGATTTGTGTACTACAAAAGGAATTAAGCAAATTCAGACATGATGATAAATATGTAAAGTTTGATACCATACTACAAGAGACAATCGAAGCTACCAAACGCAATATAATGAACACTAAATACATAAAATATCAAAGAGATAGTAAGGATTATGCCAATAAAACAGTTTATGTGTGGCGAAGGAAGTTTAGAAGGGCAATACAGACTAACTTAAAAAACTCCATACAGACACAAGACAAAAGTACAGCTCACATAAAGGAAGATATAACTAATGAGGGCACACTAACACACAAGAAAAATAGACGTTGGAAGAAAAAAGTACGATTTAATACTGATAATAGTAATTTTACAGACGAAGAAGGTTCTGCCTCAGGGACAGACTTTTCAAATTCAGAGGGGAGTTCAGCATCCGATTGGGATAATACACCAATTGAGTCAAGTACTAATCTAGAAGTAACAACAGATATGAATACTCATTTAAATGAAAATATCCAAGCAGGGGGCACAATATTGTATATCAATGAACAGGGAGCAAAACCTAAAGACAAAAGATCCACAGAGGTTTTTCGGGAGGATTCAGGCATACCCAAGGGAGGGGGAACATTAACAACACAAATAAAACAAGATTTGGTAGAGAAGAAAAAACAAGAAAGGTACCCCACAAGAGAAAACAAAAACAAAAACAAAAGCAATCGGAAGTATGTCTAAACACAGTAATTAATATATCTAGTTATAGTCTGAGTAAGACTGAAAGTAAGGTCCTGAGTTATGGACTTAATTTTTGTCCATCTAGGGATTTTGTTCTCTTTCAGACTATTTTAGATACTAATAAATTTGTTAGATCGCTTACACTAAAGAAACATTTTCTTAAAGAAAATAAAGAAAATAATGTTACAAGATCTAATGAGAATGATATTACAATAAGTGACAGGATAAATAATTTAACTTTTCAGGACCTTTGCGCATGCAATGATCTAGAACAGTTAATATCTGAAGGGAATTTACCCTCAATCGAAGAGGAAAGTAAAGATAAGCATGTGGGTTTTAAATGTAAATCCAGATTTTATCCTTTACAGTCCAGAGGTAAACCCCTTGAACTATTTCAGAAGAGAGTTGTGGAGGATCTGACTACTTTACATCAGCAAAAAACAGGGAAAGCGAATAAGATAAACAATTTGACAAAAAAAGAAAGAGAGGCATTGGTAGCCCTAGAGAAAAATGAAAGTATCGTGATAAAACGGGCTGATAAAGGCAGCAGCATAGTGGTCTGTGACAAAACCTGGTATATAGCTGAGGCACACAGACAGTTGGATGATACCAATGTCTATGAAAAAGTTAGTCACAATCCACGAATAGAGTTTCAGAGACGTCTATTTAAGATCTTGAGTGAAGGTAGAAGACATGGGTTTATAGATCAATCCACATTTGAATATTTATATGTTGAACATCCAAGGACTGCTGCGTTTTATCATCTACCAAAGACTCATAAAGGGCTTGAGAATGTCAAGGGGAGACCCATTGTGTCGGGCAATGGCTCCCTGCTTGAACATTTGTCCGAATGGGTCGATGACATACTGCAGCCATATGTCCTTAAATTAAACAGCTATGTAAAAGATACTACCCACATACTCAATATCTTTAAGAACTTCACTTGGAAGGATAACTATAGTTGGCTCACAGTAGATGCCACATCGTTATATTCCTCAATACCACACTCTGTAGGCTTATCAGCAATAGAGTTTTATTTAGACAAAGATGGTAATTTAAATGCAGACTTTAAAAACTATGTACTTAAAATTATTAGGTTTCTGTTAGAACATAATAGTTTTGTGTTTGGAAATGATCACTATATACAAAAACAAGGGACGGCGATGGGGGCGAAATTTGCGCCCTCATACGCAAATCTCGTGATGGGTTGGCTTGAAGAAACCTACATTTATGGTGATACAAATCCCTACCGTGAACATATAATTCAATATAATAGGTTTATTGACGACCTTATAATAGTTTGGAAGACAGATAAAATATCAGCTGATAAATTTGTTCAACATCTAAATAATAATAAAATGGGATTAAACTTCACTAAAGAATGGAATAAAATAGAGATAAATTTCTTAGACATTACACTATATGGGAATTCTAAATCCAACTCTGTAAACACAGCACTTTACCGTAAACCCATAGCAGGTAATGCACTGCTTTATGCTACCAGTGGACATCCAAAACATGTCTTTAAAGGCATTATTAAAGGACAGATGATGAGAGTTAAACGTAATTGTTCACTTAATAATGATTACATTAAAGAAAGTGAAGAATTAGCACATAGGCTAATAGCCAGAGGTTACTCTAAAACTGAGGTTATAAAAATTAAAAAAGAAGTTGATAGATACAACAGAGAGGATTTATTATCCCCTAAAAGGAAGGACAAAACAGATAATAGACCTACATTCGTCACCAAGTATTCGAATCAATACAATGATATATGCAATATTGTAAAGAAATACCTCCCTATCTTGTATGGGGATGAAGTATTGAAAGAAGTAATTGGTGACGGATGTAAATTTGTCTATAAGAAAAATGATACACTCGCTAATTCACTCTCACCTAGTGTGCTAAAGAATACACAGATACAAACCAATGAAAGCTCATGGCTACGATGTAATGGCAGCTATAGATGTGGCAGCACTCGCTGTAAAGCCTGCGACTACCATAATGTTACTAGCACATTCAAATCATATACAACAGGAGAAACCTTTCAGATACATGGTTGTCATAATTGTAGCTCAAATTTTGTGATATACTTGGTAGAATGTAATTTATGCAAGGGTCAGTACGTAGGACTCACTACACGGGATATAAGGACACGTATCAGAGAACATCTGGGAGATATAAGAAACAAAATTCCCTGTTCTGAGCTAAGTCGTCATTTTATTGAGGTCCATAACCAGTCAGTTCATTCGTTTAGTTGGAATATAATAGAAGCAATTAAAACTCCACCTAGAGGAGGAGATAGGTCGCAAACATTAGGTAGACAGGAAGTCTATTGGATCTTTAGACTAAAAACCCAGATTCCTAACGGTTTTAATTCAGAATTCGATCTGGTAAATTTTTGGGAATAGTTATTTAAATTACAAAACAAAAAGTTTCATGATATGTGTATATTCATCTAGACCTATAATAATTACTGGTATATACAAAATTTTGTTTGAATAAGAAAGTTCACTATAAATATCCAGTCTGTATGTTCACATATCTGCATATGCTATATGGTCCCCTATGTTGTAGATTATTACCCATGTTCTGTTTTATTTATAACCTCCAATATTCATTTAAGTGTATTTTCTGTAATAAGAATATCTATAAGTTAAATTTTGCTACAATACAATATTCAACAGATCATTTATATATATAACATACTAAAGTTTATTAGTTGATTATATACTCTCATAGAATGTAAACGTTGTTAATAATATGAGAGTTAAGGATAATTGTATATATTTATATGTAACATATTCCTAGACACATATATGGAGTTAATTAATTGATTAAGATAAAGAGAGATTGTATCTCAGATATGGTGAACAGTCTACCATGGAGAGCAGCTTTCCATATTGCTAGATAGGGTTAAGTATTCAGCTGATTTGGGTTCACATGTAATTCGACACCTATTTAAGCCTCTGTAAAACATACATTAGACATGGTCTATGATTACGGCAAGAGCTAGCCGAAACGCGTTAGACCTTTCTAGGTTTTTACAAACATTTTTTCATGTTTTAATCCGATACTAATAAAGTTCTGTTTTTATTTATCCACAACTGGGACTTTGCTACATTTTTTCTTGATACTTTCTTTGAGAGTAGAGGAACTCTCTTCATTAAGTCCCAGAGTATATCGGCATACAGAGGAGCATTGGCCTATTCAAAGGCACGGATTGGATACAGACCGGTGAGAATGTGAAGGAGGTTCTGACGTCACATCCGATCGGTAAGTCCCGCACACGCTTGCAGTGGAACCGGAGTTGGAGAGAGAGTGATGGTCGTGCTTCACAGCGTGACTACCCTTTCGTCTACACAGAGGTGAGCCTAGCCGAGAGAAGTGGAAGACTTCCGCCTTCACGGAAAGGTAAAGAAGGGCTAAGGTGAATGCGAGTGTGCGGGTGAAGTATGTGATAAGACCGCCGTGTCAAGTGTTTGTTACAAATTGCTAGATTGCATTAATCTCACCTGTGCATTGTTATATGTATCCTTATATGTATCCTGGTATACACTATTCCGATGCTTACAAAGTATTTTATCCACTGGGCAGCGTTATACAAACTTTGTCATAATTTTTGAAACTTCAGGAGCTCCAACTCTCAGCTGTAATATAACAGCTGAGAGCTGGAGCTTCTGAAGCTTCAGGCATCTGCCGCATATGGAGCCGGAGTGCGATCGGTGCTCCGCCTCCATATGAGGCCAGATGCCTGATCGATACAGACGGTGACACTGTCTGTGTCACCGTCTGTAACAATCGTCTGCTGGTACCAGTGGGAGGTTTGGGCGAGTGGCGGGTGGGCGGCTCAGCAGGGAAGGGGAGGGAGAGGCCTAATACAAAAAAAAGGACAGGGGGAGAGAGAGCAAAAGAGAGAGAGAGCAAAAGAGAGGGGGGAGAGAGAGCAAACAAGAGGGGGGAGAGAGAACAAAAGAGAGGGGGAGAGAGCAAAATAGAGGGGGGAGAGAGAGCAAAAGAGAGTGGGAGAGAGAGCAAAAAAGAGGGGGAGAGAGAGCAAAAGAGAGGGGGGAGAGAGAGCAAAAGAGAGGTGAGAGAGAGATCAAAAGAGGGGGGAGAGAGAGCAAAAGGGGTGGTGAAAGAATCCACCTGGATGGATTCTTACGCTGCATCCAGGTGGATTCTGAAAATGGCAGGGTGGTTCTATCACCACAATAGACTGCCCTCTGGGCAGGCTTTCCCACTACTCTTTCTATATTCACACTTCTTGAGGCACAAACTCCTACTGACCATGTACACAAGCTCACAGGGTATACGTATACTAGGTTTTGATTGGCTGATGTCTGTCACATGATACAGGGGGTGGCAAATGTGGGATAAAAAATGAATTTGCCAGAAAAAAAATCTTAAGCTTTTATGAAATTCAGAGTAAGTATTGTTGCATTGTCTTGTTATTATGCACTTGTTAATTATGCAATTCTACTGTATTTAGTGGTCCTTTAATGATACCATTTATTTTATTGCTATGTAACTAAAAATCCTTTTATGACTTACAGCTATTCAAAATCATGTAAAACAGAATAAACAACATGTGAAAAATGGCCCTTGCTTGCCAATTTACTCCCGGGCACCCCAGGAAAGTGGCCCTTGCTTGCCAATATGCTCCCAGGCACCCACCAGGAAAGTGGCCCCTGCTTGCCAATAGGCTGCAAGGCACCCCCGGAAAACGTGGCCCTTGCTTGCCAATATGGTCTTAGGCACCCCAGAAAAGTGGCCCTTGCTTGCCAATATGCTCCCAGGCACACAAGGAAAGTGGTCCTTGCTTGCCAATATACTCCCATGTACCCGGGAAAGTGTCCTCTGCTTGTCAATAGGCTCCCAGGCACCCCAAGAAAGATTCCCTTACATGCCAATAAGATCACAGAGCCCACAGGGAAAGTGGCCCCTGATCACCAATAGACTGCCAGACATCCCCTGGGAAAGTGACCCCTGCTCACCAATAGGATCTCAGGCACCCCAGGAAAGTTGCCCCTGCTCACCATTAGGCTCCCAGACACCCCAGGAAAGTTGCCCCTGCTCACCAATAGACTTCCAACCACCCCGGGAATGTGGTCCCATCTCGCCTATAGACTCCCAGGCACCCCACAAAGTGGCCCCTGCGGCCAATAGGCTTCAAGTCACCTCAGTTAAGTGGTACCTGCTTGCCAATAGCTTCAAGGTCTCTTGAGAAAGTGGTCCCTGCTTGATAATAGTCTCCCAGGCATGCCAGAAAAGTGTCCCCTGCCTGCCAAAATTTTCCCAGGTCCTCCAGGAAAGTGGCCCCTGCTCACAAATAGGCTCACAGGCACCGCAGGAAAGTGGCCCCTGCTCAACAATAGGCTCCCAGGACCCACAGAAAAAATGTCCCAAGCCCACCAATAGTCTAACATTGTTTAAAGGGACACTGAAGTCAGAAAATAACTATTGACCAATGCAAAAAAATAACCTCCTTTACAATGCCCTATCTGTTTCAAATACTTACCGTTTTGCAGCAAAGTGTCTCTGAATTTTTAACCCTTTCCAAACCCACTCCATTGGTAGCTTTCAGCGTTGTCCAATCAGGGTTAACAACCCTAGTTTGAAGATGGCGGCGGTTGGCCGTGATGCGCATGCACAATATGGAGCAAACCATCATTGAATATGTCACTCTCTTGATGACCAATGCGCAAGCATGATTCTGATTACTATATGGGTAATTTTGGCTTCACCCAGAGCAAACACGCATGCGCTATTTGAAGAATTAAAATGCGCAATGCGCCAAAATCGGCTTTTAATGATATGCACAAAATAGAGATCCGATAGGACATATTGGAGGGGCTGGATTACGTGTCGTCATCATCAAATAATACGCTTGTTTTAATGCCGTTATGCAGCTTCGTTTCAGAATAAAAATAGGTCAGTTATTTATTGTTTATATATTTGTTTTGAAATGTGGGTTCCATTTTGGCTAAAAAAGTTAGAATCCTTTTGAGCTTTAAAAACTATTTGCCTAGGCAAAAGCCTTTTGCCTAAGCAAGGGCAACATTTCCAGGGTTCCTAAGAGCATATTGGTGAGCAGGGGCCACTTTCCCAGGGTGCCAAGGAGCCTATGTGTAAGCAGGGGCCATTTTCTTGGGGTGCCTGCGAGCCTATTGGCAAGCAGGGGCCACCTTCCCAGGGTGCCTGGGAGACTATTGGAAAGCAGGGTCACTTTTCTGAGGAGCCTGGGAGCATATTTGCAAGCAAGGGCCACTTTACTGTGGTGTATGGGAGCCTATTGGCCACTAGGAGCCACTTTCCCGGGGTGCTTTGAAGCCTATTGGCGAGCAGGGGCCACTTTACCGGGGTGTCTGGGAGCCTACTGGTGTTCAGGGGCCTCTTTCCTGGGGTGTCTGGGAGCCTATTGCCAAGCAAGGGACACCTTCCTTAAGTGCCTGGGAGTCTATTGGCAAGCAGGGGCCACTTTTTTCTGAGATGACTAGGAGTCTATTGGCAAACAGGGACCACTTTCCAGGGTTACATAGGAGTCTATTGAATAGCAGGGTGCACTTTTCTGTGGTGTCTGGGAGCCTATTCGCAAGCAGAGGACACATTTTGCCAACAAGGGCAATTTTCCAGGTGTCTGGAAGCCTATTGGAAGCAGGGGCCACTTTCCAGGGAGGACCTGGGAACTTATTGGCGAGCAGGGGCCACTTTCTCAAGGTGCCTGTGAAACTACTGGTGAGCGGGGGGGCACTTTCCTAGGGTGTCTTGGCTTTGAAAAGCTGAAAAAACTGTGCCCAGCTAATTTCACTTTCTGAATAATTTGACTTTATGAATAATTATTTGCCTAAAATTACTATTTGCCTACCATATATATATATATATATATATATATATATACATTTTTTTTTTAATATATAAATACTAGAATTTCCTATGTTCTTCAATAAGAATAATATATTCTATTTATTTTATTATCTCTTTATATATTCATATAGATATATATAGGCATAGATATATATTTTACAGAAATATTCACATATATATATATTTATATTTAGAAATAATATTTTTTAAATACATAGGAATATAAAGTATTACTAATGCACCTTTGCCTTTAGCACAATTGGACTAGCACAGTTTTGGATTAGCACCCGTTTGATAAATTGAAAAGGCTTTTTTTAGCACACCCCATAGAAGTCTGTAGGGGGAGGTAGTTAGCGTAATTGCGATATCCTGAAATTAGTGCACCTAAGTCTTTTGCTCTCACACTAACTTTTTACTTTCAACTTTTAATACGAGCACTAACCTGAGAGTGCTAATGTTTTACCTCCTTGATAGTAGTAAGCGCTCATAAGCAATAAAAATGTATTGCCACACTTGTAATATAGGCCTTAACTGGGGTGGATTGCATATTTTAATAGCATCAAGTTTAAAGATGAATTTCAACAGAACATATATCTGTATAATTCTTTTGAATTTGTATTAAATATATGAAGTTAACCCATAATCACCAGTAATTATTCTTTATTTCATTTTCCACTTATTACTCCTTTACAGCATTTTCAAATTCAAAACAGTTCTAGTCTATATTATGATATAAAAAAAATAAATAAATAACTAGAGATAAATACAATATTAATATTATTATTTATTTATTGAGTATACAGTATATATAATAAAATAAGCAGTTATCACTTTTTACACTAGGTGGCAGCATAGGAAAAAGTTCAGTACAACAAAACTTACTAAGCCTTTTGAAGATAAGCCAGTGAAAATAAGAAACAAAGAAGTAAAATAGACTCAAAATTTACATCAATTTGTGTGTTACCAGCACATTTACCCTTTTCTAATAAGTAGAGGAGAATAGATGTTTAACTTTATTCCCCCAACTTTTATTGATTTTAAAGCTAGTACAGTGCACAATATGTAAAGCATTCTTGACGGCTTCTTGACCAGGCTTTGTTGGTATTCCCCCCTACACATTATCTTGTTTGGGATGTACAAATGTAGTAGAACAGAAGGGTTCAGTTTCAGATATATTTGCCCTGATGAACGAGATACAAAAGAGTTAGGATCTTGCATATTGAGAAGCAGGGAGTGTAGGGCTCTCAGGAACCTTTCCCTCATTGCATGGTGGTGTCATTCATCTGTGTGCTCATGGGCGTCCACAGGGGCATCTGCCCCCCCCCCTGTATTTTCTTCCCCACCCCAATTGACTGTCCGTTTTATTCTTTTAATTCCCCTGAATGTAGCTCCATTTTAGAGGAAGAAGCACAGTATTCTGGGTGTTACATAGCATTCTGGAATTTGTAGTGCATTATTTCCCTCTCAATATTGTGCCACTGCAGTTCTGGACCCTAATGCCCAACAGGCATTGTATAGTGGTGGGAGTGAGCTTCCTGAAAGGCAGAGAGACCACCCTCACTACCTTTTAAATGGCAGCAAAGAATAAGGTACCTCATTAATGGCAACGTGCTCTGAGTTATCACTTTTTGTGCATAGTCCTCCGGCTCACATACTGGAATAGTTTGTTAAACGTTTTGCCAATGACACAAATAGAGGAATGTTTATTTTGCATATTTTAGTTAATGTACTGTTAGCAGTTTTAGGCGTTATGTTGGTTCTTTTGTGTAAAATGCAACAATGGAAATAAACAAAGCACTAAATAATAAGTACAACTATTTGCTCCTATTTTCATTTATAAGTTTGGAGTCTGGATAACGACATTCATTTTATTAAACCCACAAATAGAAAAATGTGTAAAATTGTATTAAAGTTTAGCTTATAATATAGTCCAAAATTTGGGCTAGATTACAACTGGAGCTGTACTTTGTGCTTCTGCTTGTGCGTTAATTCGCTAGATGGAAGATTTGTACGCACATCAGGTAAAATGCGTATTAATAGCTGACAGCAAAACATTTTCAGATGACTGCTAACCCGACGCACGCAAAAAGCTGAAGTCCAAATATTGCAACCGTGTTAATGTATCCCCCCATACCCTAACACCCTTACTTGCACGCAAACCTGATTGTGTTTAGCCAAGTGCGCTAACCTGACATGAAATATTAATTTTTCACATTAACGTCCTTCAAATAGTGAAATATGTTCTATTTATTCTTAAATACATATTTCTATACATATCTGGTGTTGTTTTAGGTAAACTATATATCAATTACTATAGATGTGTGTTTATCGTCTGGGCATGTTTCACTTTATTGCTCCCTCTGGAAAAATTTATGCGGAAGCCCATGTGTGTGCTCCCTGCTGGAATCGCCTATGCAGATATTCTGGAACTGATAGTTCTTTGCCTTTCCTTATTGTAGTTGCTGATAAAAATTATAATAATAATCAGGTAGCTAAAAGGGATGTTAAAGACCTTTTGGATTTGACAAAATTTTTTTTAGAAAGGCCAAAAGGAAAATTTGTAATTGAGGAATTCAAAATGGTGCAAATTGCCTAAAATTTGATTTGCAGCATTTGCAGGTTACAGAATTTTGTTTTTCGGCATTACTAGGGAGTGTGGGACAAACCCCATTTTAAATTGCACATCCCTCTTCTGCTGGGTAAAAAATGACTCTAGCCAGTTCACTTACTAACTCATTTTCACACCCATGAAAGTTTGTCTTCCTTACCAGTGGATCTGTTAGAAGTGCCACTTTTTAACTCACCCACACAAATTATTTTTTACAATAAATGCAAAAAATCTTCTGTTTATATCTGAATTGGGTAAACATGTCACAGACTATATAAAAAAATTCACATCCAAAGCAAAATAGGAAGTACACTTTTAACACATACGTATTACAAGTTGAAAGTAACCCAATGCGCACTAACTGCAGTGCGTCAGATATCACGATTGCATTAACATATTCACCCCATTGACTTATCGCTTCTGAACTAACCTGATTCCACGCTAAACCCGAAGGTAGTTATGAATATTTTACATTCCAATGTTTTTCACATAGAAAAAATTATATTTTTATTTTTAAATATTTATTTCTATATATCTGATGATTTTATTTTTGTAAAATATATATCTATACCCATATATCTATAGGATTATATACAGGCATATATATTTAAAAATACAAAGAACATTTTCTTCTATGAAGAACATTGGAATGTAAAATATTTACAGAAAATACACAGTAAAACACATAATAAAATATTAAAATTAAATAAAATAATTTTATTGTTTAAAGGTATTTGATTGGAAAGGGCTCCAAAGTGTATATATGTGTGTATATATACTATATACATTTTCCAGTTATAGAAACTGGAGTAGGTTACTCTTATTAAGCACTCTTGGTTCTTGTATGTATCTTAGTCTTATAGAGTATTTAAAAATAAAAAAAAAATCTTTATTAGGAACATTAATTTAAAATGGCTTTGAAAATTAAAAATATCCCAAAGAGAATGACTCTAATATATAGTCTAATAATGTGGTATTTCAATGTGTTATCAAAATTGAATATACTATATTGTTACACAATCTTATGAAGTACAGGGAGTGCAGAATTATTAGGCAAGTTGTATTTTTGAGGATTAATTTTATTATTGAACAATAACCATGTTCTCAATGAACCCAAAAAACTCATTAATATCAAAGCTGAATAGTTTTGGAAGTAGTTTTTAGTTTGTTTTTAGTTATAGCTATTTTAGGGGGATATCTGTGTGTGCAGGACATTCAAAAACAAAACAAAAACAAATCAGTGACCAATATAGCCACCTTTCTTTGCAAGGACACTCAAAAGCCTGCCATCCATGGATTCTGTCAGTGTTTTGATCTGTTCACCATCAACATTGCGTGCAGCAGCAACCACAGCCTCCCAGACACTGTTCAGAGAGGTGTACTGTTTTCCCTCCTTGTAAATCTCACATTTGATGATGGACCACAGGTTCTCAATGGGGTTCAGATCAGGTGAACAAGGAGGCCATGTCATTAGATTTTCTTCTTTTATACCCTTTCTTGCCAGCCACGCTGTGGAGTACTTGGACGCGTGTGATGGAGCATTGTCCTGCATGAAAATCATGTTTTTCTTGAAGGATGCAGACTTCTTCCTGTACCACTGCTTGAAGAAGGTGTCTTCCAGAAACTGGCAGTAGGACTGGGAGTTGAGCTTGACTCCATCCTCAACCCGAAAAGGCCCCACAAGCTCATCTTTGATGATACCAGCCCAAACCAGTACTCCACCTCCACCTTGCTGGCGTCTGAGTCGGACTGGAGCTCTCTGCCCTTTACCAATCCAGCCACGGGCCCATCCATCTGGCCCATCAAGACTCACTCTCATTTCATCAGTCCATAAAACCTTAGAAAAATCAGTCTTGAGATATTTCTTGACCCAGTCTTGACGTTTCAGCTTGTGTGTCTTGTTCAGTGGTGGTCGTCTTTCAGCCTTTCTTACCTTGGCCATGTCTCTGAGTATTGCACACCTTGTGCTTTTGGGCACTCCAGTGATGTTGCAGCTCTGAAATATGGCCAAACTGGTGGCAAGTGGCATCTTGGCAGCTGCACGCTTGACTTTTCTCAGTTCATGTGCAGTTATTTTGCGCCTTGGTTTTTCCACACGCTTCTTGCGACCCTGTTGACTATTTTGAATGAAACGCTTGATTGTTCGATGATCACGCTTCAGAAGCTTTGCAATTTTAAGAGTGCTGCATCCCTCTGCAAGATATCTCACTATTTTTGACTTTTCTGAGCCTGTCAAGTCCTTCTTTTGACCCATTTTGCCAAAGGAAAGGAAGTTGCCTAATAATTATGCACACCTGAAATAGGGTGTTGATGTCATTAGACCACACCCCTTCTCATTACAGAGATGCACATCACCTAATATGCTTAATTGGTAGTAGGCTTTCGAGCCTATACAGCTTGGAGTAAGACAACATGCATAAAGAGGATGATGTGGTCAAAATACTCATTTGCCTAATAATTCTGCACTCCCTGTAATGTACATATAACAAAGTAAAGTGTGAGTATTAGGTGGAGTTTTTGTAACCTTCCTTGATGTTGCAATAAGTTAGATGTTACACATCTTTTCTCCTGCTAAATAAATGATACAATGTAGCATTCTAATAGATGTTTACCATTGTATTCATATTATTACAATCAGTTGTGGATATACAATACTGCCATCTTGTGGTGGAAAGCTAGACCAAATGCAATCTCCCTTTGTGGGCTAGATTACAAGTAGAGCACTAATTTAATAGAGGGTCTTTTATTTATTTTTATGAAAAAGTAGCTTTTTTCATAAAAAAAATACTGCACTAGAAAGTTTAAGGGGTTAAATATTGGCGGGTGTTAAAAAAAAAGGGCACTGAAAAATGCCTTTACATAGCGGTCTATAGAAACTTTGTGTTCCCAGTATATATACTGTATATATAAATAATATATATATATGTATATGACTATATACATATATATTTATGTGTTAATATATGTATATACATATATATTTAAAATTGCTGCCCATCGCTGTGCTACTTGCCCCTTTCGCATCAGAACGAGTCTCCCATTGGAGCCTATGGAACCGCAAGGTCGTGTTCGCATTGCACCTAACTCGTAATATTACTCAGTTGAATGCAAATCACAGCAGGAGCGAGCTGCATTGAATGTAATGGCACGGTCGGGCTGTGACTAGACAGCTGGCCCGATGCACTCTGAAGGAAAACCAGACCCGCTCAGTAGAGCACAGAGGGCGGGTCTGGAAAACCTTCTTTTGTAATAAAAAATCACCGGATATATTATGTAATAAAAAACTAGCACTAATATAATGTTATATAATTCTGCACTATGTGCAGAATTATATAACATTATTTTTTAGGTTTACTGGCCCTTTAAATCAGTTTTCTAAACAATAGCAAAGCTTTTGCAACTACTCATTTTGCTTCAATAATGCATTCCAGTCAGTGAAAAGATGCAGTGGGATATCTTTTATCTCTTGGTTTTGTTTTAACAAAATGTGCATGTCCCATTCCAACAGTCCTGAAAACAAATTCTTGAAACTAAGTTTCCAAAATGCTTCAAATTGTGTTAACAAGCTTCTTGAAAACCTTGGTTAAAGAATTTGCTTTTTGGCCTCTTTGGGGAGTGTGGGACAAACATACTTTTTACATAAATGGGAAATTTAATTTTTACACAATAATTAAACTGAGCAAGAGAAAGAATGAAAACCTTAACAAAAAGGGGTTTGAACAACCAAAATATGCTATTAAAAAAAAGACAAAAATGTGATTGTTCAACTAGATAAATTCAGTTATTTCCTAGGACCCTAGCAAGGGTCTCAATTTGAAGTATGGTTTATGAAGTAAGTAGTAGCATTTATTGGTCATGCTATTCTGTTGTGTTTAGTGGTCCTTTAAGATCACTAACACAGTATACCCTCCCCATATCTGTACATAGTGTCCATACATATTAACTCCCATTTGCGTTCCCCAGTGTGTACCAGGGGTTCATACAGACACACTGAATGAATGAATGAATGAATGAGGGGACAGGGCCTCATCCAAAAGCTTCCTGCCTCGACAGGGAGATTACTCACCACCACAGTTCACTGCATCCTGGGAACTATAGTCCATAACTGCAGTGGTATAATATAGAGAGTGTAATAATAAGCTACAACATCCAGAGCTTATTTCACCACAAAGTCTCCAACACTTTTTAGAAGTTAAGGGGAACTTATTATAGAAACATACCGATGTGAGGTATGGACTTCATCATTTGTTTTCACTATTGTGGCAGAAGAAGATTTCTTGGAATTTTTTTAAAGATTTCCTCCACTCTGCCTCCTCTTAGTGGACACTAAACTCACAATACCACTTATTAATAAAATGTGTCAATCTAGCGTGTCCATTGCCACAGAGCCATTCATATATGATTGATATAATAGTCTCCAAGGTGTGCTCAAAGTGGGTCAATGCAAAGCAGTGATTCTTGTGGGTGGTATTACAAAAGTGTTTTACTTGGAGATACGAGAACCAGGTGTTAAATTGATAACCTATGGTCTCACTGATTTCCCTCTTTGATTTAATGAGCCCACTGTCTAAGAGAAGCTATACTGGAATAGGGTCTATATTTTTGGGAAGACAACATAAATCCTCAATGATGGGGGTATCGAGAGGCCTCTCAATGAAACTATCATTTGGAGTGTCTAACTTGGTTCCAAGCTACAATATGCGTTGCTCTGTAATAGTAGAGTAAGTTAGGGACACCCATCCCTAAATTTTCTCTACTCTAATAGATAGTAGAGTGGTTAACTCTAAGGGGCCGATTTAACAGCATACGCTGTCGGCATTTATCATTTCACATTCATTTCTTGTGAAATGCTTCTGTAATACCGCCCCCTGCACATTCCTGGCCAATCGGCCGTTAGCAGGGGGTGTCAATCATCCCGATTGTATCTGATCAGGATGATTGCTGTCCGCCACCTCAGAGGTGGCGGATGAGTTAAGTAGCAGCGGTCTTAAGACTGCTGCTTTTTTAACTTATGTTTCAGGGGAGCCTGAAACTACGGGGGTAGATTGCAGCATCAATAGATCCATGTCCTCGCACTCAGTAGTTAGTCTGGGTTAACGACAGGACGCTATAAGATGCCGTAAAAAAGCTTTATTATTGATTGCTCATAAAAAGGACTGATTTCATCAAGGTAAGGAGTCTCCTGTAAGTCCTGGGCACTGGACCGGATCTTTGGAGTGTTTTCCAGTGGGGAGCGCTGAGAGTGTGACACAGCGCAGTGAGAAGGGTCTGTGGATCAGCTAGTTAACCAGTCTATAGAGGAGACAATCTGTATATCGGAGTGCTTACCAGGGATTGTGTTTGGGGTAGATTGCAGCATCCATTGCTTGATAAATCTACCCATAAGCCTAAATTTAGCCCATATAAACTGTTTTATTATACACTGCTGAGAGGCTATTTATTGTGTAGGGAGGCCCATGAGTAAAGTTTGGAATATAATATTGTTTGGAGATATCAACATTTTAATTGATCCTCCCCAACTAACACAAATGACCTAGATTATGCCAAGATTTCAGTTATTGAATGATTGTATGATTGTAGAGCACAGTGTATTATAAAAGAGATCAAACATGTCAGATAAACGTGGTGAGAGCACTATGCCCAAGTACCTAATTGTATTAGATATAAAAAAGTAGTGTAATTTAATGCAAGAGATTTCAGTTCACCATGTCAGATAAACATGGTGAAGAGTACTGTGCCCAAAGATCTAGTTGTATTCGATATTAAGAAATTAGTGTGATTTAATGTAAGAAATTTCAGTTGGAGAAGTATTTATGGGCAAAACAACTGACTTGCCCATATTAATAGTGAAGTTAGAGTGCTGGTTATATAAGTGTCAAATCTGTAAAAGAGTTGTGAAGGAGGTCATAGGTAAAGTCAAAGTAAACAAAATACCATCTGCAAATAAAAACATTTAAAATGTTGTGCACTTATTCAAATCCCAGGCCCATTGGGAGAGTGTCGTATTTGGGCAGCAAGAATTTTGACCGTCAGGGCAAATAAAAAAGAAGATAGTGGACATCCCTGTCTGGTACTGTTGGTGATCACAAACTCTTTAGAGAGGATTCCATTTACTTGCACCTTTGCTGAGCTTAGCATCTGAATCCTGTGAATAACATTCTGCAAAAACCCAAACTTTGACAAGGTGGACCACAAAACCTGCCTCCACATTAGTGGAGTGGAGTGTTGAAGGAGTATACCATGCTACAACATTTTCTGAGTAGGGAAAAAACTCTAGTAGTGATGTCTTAAGCTTCTTGGCCCAAAACACCCCCCCCACACACACACTTATTCTGCATGAATGAAAGGGGGAAGATAATAGTTAAGTTTGAATGTTGAGATTTTAACATATAATTTAAGATCTATGTTTGATAACAACCAATCCCGTCTTTTTTTGACATCTGCACACAGCTGACACTGATCTTTTCACTAATGATAGTGCAGATGTTAGTTACTCCAAAAGTGCAACTTTTTAGCTAGAATTTACACACTACTCAGAAGCACGGGACACGATTTTCAAATACTTTTGTAATTCTTGGATTATTATCACACTTGAGCATGGTGGAACCTATATTTTCCTGGGAGTTGGGAGTTTCCTGGGAAAGGGAGTTGGCAGAAGTTCCCGGGGAATGATCTGTTGACTTTTAGCCCCCTATTTCTCTTGTAAGGTGTATCCAGTCCACGGATTCATCCTTTACTTGTGGGATATTCTCCTTCCCTACAGGAAGTGGCAAAGAGAGCACACAGCAGAGCTGTCCATATAGCTCCCCCTCTAGCTCCACCCCCCCATTCATTCTCTTTGCCGGCTCTAAGCACTAGGGTCTCTCTCGGGAGGGTAAAGTGAATGTGGTGTTAAAATTTTACAAATTCGATACTTTTGCTTCTTCGGAGGCTATTTTTGGGAGAAAGGTTTTGCAAGCAGTGGTGCCTTCTGTTTAAGGTACCTGTCTTGTTCCCTCCCTTCATCCATGTCCTAAAGCTTTGGTATTGGTATCCCACAAGTAAAGGATGAATCCGTGGACTGGATACACCTTACAAGAGAAAACAGAATTTATGCTTACCTGATAAATTACTTTCTCTTGTGGTGTATCCAGTCCACGGCCCGCCCTGGCAATTAAGTCAGGTAATACATTTTTTTGTTAAACTACAGTCACCACTGCACCCTATGGTTTCTCCTTTTTCTTCCTAACCTTTGGTCGAATGACTGGGGGGTGGAGCTAGAGGGGGAGCTATATGGACAGCTCTGCTGTGTGCTCTCTTTGCCACTTCCTGTAGGAAAGGAGAATATCCCACATGTAAAGGATGAATCCGTGGACTGGATACACCACAAGAGAAAGTAATTTATCAGGTAAGCATAAATTCTGTTTTTTATACTTTTCCTACCATCTAGTTAACCATTCACTCTGCCTCTCTGTTGCTGTCTCTATGGAAGCCACACAGCCAGGACTCATATAAATACTTTCTCATAGGATCTCCTTTCCTTTTCCATAGGAAACCTCTCTGCTCCTTTCTTCCTACACCCTCCCTGTATTTTACTCCTCCTACTGTTCTTATGAAGGGATTCAAAAGGTAGTAAAACACAGAAAGGGATAGGTCTTGAGAAAAGGCTAGGTCTTTGGGTTATTTCTTTGAGAAGGGCAAGATCAGGGAAGAGCGGGCAGACAGTTTGTTCTTTGGGGAAAAATAGTAACAACAAGCATAGGTATAATGACATCCTGCAATGCAAGAAAGTATAACATATAGCACTTTAATTATATTTACTTTTAAATTAGGTTATAATGCTTCCAAGTGTGAACTAGTATAAACAGTTGTCTTGAAAAGTAAAGTTATATGTCTTAACATTTAAAAAATAAAGAGTCCTTAAATACAATTGCATCATTAAGGGGACATCAAGGTAATTATTTATATATGTACAGTAGAAATACGTTGCTGCATACAGAATAAATATTTTTAAATAATTAAAACTATTATTTTATTTGAAAAATTACCATCGTCTTGCCCCTGGAAACACCTATTGAAAATCCCCTTGAGTGTGGTTTATCTTATCCCCTAATTGTCCACAGAAAATTAGCAAGCAATCACTGTGCTTGTAGGGTGATCTGCATTTTGAATTCCATCCTCTTAGGGGTGGTGACAAACTACAATAATTCAGATTTAAATTACAGACAAAATAAATAATGAATGTTCACTGCATCAATGAAAGAGGGAAGATAATGGTTAAGTCTGAACGTTGAGATTTTATCATACTTACATAATAAAATATTTTGTAGGGAATTAAATGAGTTTAACCTCCCTTTAATATTCCCCAGAAAATACTTATCCATTTAACTATTTTCAAATAGTAATTTGTTTACCTTAAAGGGAATGTAAATGTTATTTTTTCTCTCCATATTTCGTAATAGATTTTTTTACCCTTTACAAAGTTAAACTAACTTCACAGTACTTATGATCAATTTTTCTTTTACTACTCTAAAGTACCTTTTATTATCCATTAAAGCTTTCCAGCTGCCCCAAGCATGCAGCATTTTTTTTTTTTGGTGGATGGGCCAGACTTAAAGTGGATGTAAAGTTTAATGAGAAAGTGCCCGGTTTTTAAAAATACTCTTAAAAACAGGGGCACTTTCATTCATTAAACTTTACTTTTAAGCGTTTTTTTGTTTTTAAATACTTACCTTTTTCCTTATGACAGCAGAACAGCGATCTTCCTCCCGCAGCTCCTGCTATACTTAGCACAGCAATGACAAATCCAACCTCCTCCAATCATTGCATGCACCCCAAGACGTCCAGCTCGTGAGGCCACGCAATGATTGGAGGAAGCTGGATTTGTCATCGATAGTTACAGCATGAGAAGTACAGCATTACATTCACTTTAATTTCACTTGCAGAAAAAAGTGTCACTCCTGTTAACTGGGCATGCACATAACTCACCTGCTGCAATGTAAACAGGGGATCATGATGTTTACAGCATTGGGATTCAACACTTTAATTTAACCCCTTGACCAAAATGAGCAAACATAAAAAATGATTTAACGTGTGGTATTGCGCATTGTGCGGCTTAACAAAAGCACACGCTTTAAGAATTGAATTTGAGTAATTGGTCTCAATCCAGTTGGCTGAGCATTCTGCAGCAATTAAGAAGATGAACCCAGCAAGCTTGTAGGCGGCCTGGAGAGCCCTGTTTTATCGACACTAAAAGGTACATTTAATGGGATAGAAAATTTGTTTCACATCTCTACATTCTCATATGCAACACATTACTGTTTACATTTTTTTTTTTTAATTGGAAAGCATTAAAAATTCTTAGTACTTTTTATGTAAAATACATTTATACATTAAAACAACCTGGAACTTCTGTTTCCTTCTTTCGGCACTTGGCCCAAGGCATTTCATGTTGCATAGAAGACTTAGGCCCCCATTTATCAAGCTGCGTATGCAGCTCTAGGGGCAGCTGAAAGTTGTGAAGCAGCGTTTATCAGACTGCAGCTTCCTAACCATTAAGATAGCTATTAGCTGGCAGATTTAATCACCCGGGAACATTCGCCTCGGGATGATTGACAACCCCCTACTGGTGCGCCATTGGGGCATCCTGAGTAGGGGCAGCAATGCACAAGCAAACCCATGTGCAATGTTAAAACATACGCTTCCCGCATTCTGCAATTCTGGGCAGACAGGTTTACGTGAGTGAACACTGTCCATTCGGCAGTTGTTAAATGGCGGCCTTATTCTTCACCTATTCATTCTTTCCATTTAGTTGCTTTTCTACTACACCATTAACACATACTTTCGACTATGCCCGTTACAGAACTCGAATCCACCTTCCTTCCCTTGCCACAGTAATATGTCCTCTAGAGACTTTTAGGAGGTTGCTTTGGAATTATGACTTGCATTAGGGGCACCCTGGCTGTGGTATCCTTTTCCTAAAAAAATATTGGATTTTAATTACCTCACTCAACATTCATGGATATATTGTGTTGCCTGTTTTGGAACTTGGTTTGACACTTGTATCATGTTGTTCTAGTACATTTGTAGAACTCTAAGACCTACCACTCATGGAACAACCTTGAGCTTCATATATCAGCCAGACCATAACACACCTACCCTATAAGATTATTTGTTTTGACATTAGTAAAGCATCAGATTGTTTTTCATACACAGTTTGGATGAATGTAAGAATTTTTTTTTATATAGTCATTAAATCTATATCTTCATGCACTGAGTTACAGCATATAGAAGCCCTGCCTTTCAGAGTGGGGCTCATATTCCTTCTATTTCTGGCATCTATTTTACACCCTATTGGGCTGAGGGGAAGGGTACAAATGAAAAAGTTACTACAGCATGACCCAGTTCTTTAAAGCAAGCCACATCCCACAACGGCCTAACCACACCCCTGGACCACCTGGACCTGCCCTGACCCTGCCCATGGAACCCCCTGTAACTACACCTCCAATCACCCTATACCCACTTGTGGAACAACTTAGCTGCTCCTATGAGTTTTCACCCCACAGGAGTGAACATTACCTAACATTTATTCCTGTATTTATTCGCTCTCTGTGGCTTAGAGTAGATTTAGTAGAGGGAGTAGATTTAGACTAATATTTGTCTTGTATACTTTTGATGCAGTTTTATCTATAGTTCTTTATTATCCTGGTGTGAGAACACTCTCTTTGTCTAATTGTTACTGATACTACTCTTATTGTGTATATCAATTGGTCATTTCTTCTCAATCCGGTTATTGTATTTTTTTTTCTTGTTTTCAAAACTCATAAAATGATTATAATTAACAAAACACTGCGTCAGTTGTATGAAATGTCAATTTCTTTACCTGCAATAGTGTTGGCTTTGCAAAATATAATTTTGCACTCTTTCAAATATGAACTGAAGCTTGGTTTCCTGTATAAAAGTCTACTGTTTATGATTCCAGATAAAGTAAATGTATGTGAACCATGATGCATTAAATATATGTCTGCGCCTGATGTGAGTACACAGTGCCTGAAGTCACTGTGCTCCTATCTCCCTGTTCAGATTGTCTGAACCAGGCTAGTGACTCTCTCTTCGATACAACATCACTTGCCAGCTGCTCATAGACTCTCTCGCACCTAAAAATGCTTCACTTGAAAGTCCAGTTTCTAGATGACTCCCAGAAGACCTTTGTGGTTGATGTAAGTTCATTTAAAATCTTATAATATTGTAATGATTTTCTTTTTTCTTGTATTGCATACGACAGTAGTTTTACAAGAAACAGGCTGTTTGCTTCCTGCCAATACATATACAGATTAATATATTATGGGAAAATTATTTTCATATAACATGTAGCTTTTAAAAAAAGGAAAGATTACTTTTAAACAACATTTTTCTTGATATTATTATATGAGAAAACAGTAAAACGTGATTTGTATTCATTATTGTAATGTTCATTAAAATGTTCGTATTGAGTGTAATATGGATGATACCTTGATCAAAGATAAAATACTCCATATTACTACTGTTTTTAACCATTCTCAATCATTTTGATCACTGAATTGTTTTTATAAGTGCTTTATCAAAAAAAAACAACAAATCAGGTTCTGGGGAGCTAAATTAGGATATTTGTCTTGTGGCATACCTATATATTTAATGTCAAGATAACTTTCATATAATGGTATAATATAATATTTCAGTTAATATTTTATTTACTAAGGTTTAAAACAATCCAGTAATAGAATATGTGTTTGCATCTATAGGTTGTTTATTTAAAATTAACTAGTTATTTTCATTTTGTGCATCTCTGTGTATGTATGTATGTATATATATATATATATATATATATATATATATATATATATATATATATATATACTGTATATATAGACACATATATACTGTATATATAGACACATATATACTGTATATATAGACACATATATACTGTATATATAGACACATATATACTGTATATATAGACACATATATACTGTATATATAGACACATATATACTGTATATATAGACACATATATATTGTATATATAGACACATATATACTGTATATATAGACACATATATACTGTGTATATGTATATATATATATATATATATATATATATATATATATACACACACACACACAAACATTTATCTTGTTTTTTATTCTGTATTTTTTTCGGTATATGTTGTTAACATGCTACTGCATGTTATGGATTTTATGTACAGTGCAACATGATAACACTAGAGTAAAAGTATAAACATGAGCAGATTAATATAAACCTTCCACTGGATCTCTGTTATTGCAATTAATGGGCCCTATTAGTGCTTCTTCATCTCACATATTATTCCTGATGTCAAGTATATTTGAACATTTCTCTGCAAGGCATATTTTTTTTTTTATGAAACCTGAAATGGGTGAACAGAGAAAAGAGTTTTGGATATAATAAGAATCCTTGCCAGAGGTCATACATGTGTACCAGTGCTTTCCATTAGCAGTAGGGAATCGCCTTTTGCATCAAGAAACATAGTACAAAATGTATCCAATTGGCATTAAATATATTAATCAATTTACTATGGGGTGATGATTACAGCAGTCCTGAAAGTCTATCCATTGATAAATGATATCACTTTAAAACAATAAAAGCTTAAATAGGATAGATGATTTAAGGTCATGATTAAAGTGAAAGTAAATCCTAGAGTTGTACAAACGCTAGGATTTACTATTGAAACAAATAAAGGGCACTTTCATTCATCAAGTATAAGATACTTCATGTAGAAAGATCCTTTATTTGATTCAATTGATCAACGTTTTTAGCTGCTACAGCAGCCCACGGCTTGGCGCCCATGGGAGCCGGATTTACCGCACTGCTATTGGCTAAGAGGTGAAAACTTCACCTCTTAGCCAACATTTTTTTTAGCCGTGCTCTGCTGTAGGAGCTAAGAGCGGCGATCAAGTGAATCAAATAAAGGAGCTTTCTACATAAAGTATCTTATACTTCATGAATGAAAGTGCCCTTTATTTGTTTCAATAGTAAATCCTAGCGTTTGTAAAACACTAGGATTTACTTTTACTTTAAAGGGACAATAAAGTCTACATTAAACTTAAACATATTGGTTAGAGCATGCAATTTTAAACAACTTTCCAATTTACTTCTATTATCAATTTTGCTTAGTTCTCTTGGTAAAGAATAATCCTAGGTGAGCTTAGGAGCGTGCACACATCTTTAGCCACCTGGCAGCAGTGTTTACAACATTGTGTAAAGCAATGTTATACATAATTGCAAACACTGCTGCCATAGAATTCTATAAATACGTGCGCACTCCTGAGCTCCTATCAGCCTATATAGGTTTAGTCTTTAACAAAAGATACCAAGAGAACAAAGCAGAATTGAGAATAGAAGTAAATTGAAAACTTGTTTAAAATGACATGCTCTATCTGAATCAGGAAAGTTTAATTTTGACTTTACTGTCCCTTTAAATTACTACTGTGTGCTGTTATGAGCACTAACATTGACTCTGTGAGGCCTATCTATCAAGCTCCAAATGGAACTTGAAGGGCCGTGTTGCAGCAGTTATGAAGCAGCGGTCTAAAGACTGCTGCTCCATAACCCTGTCTGCCTGTTCTAAGCAGGCGGACAGACATTACCGCAATTCATCCCGATCGAGTACGATCGGGTTGATTGACACCTCCCTGCTGGCGGCCCATTGGCCGCGAGTCTGCAGGGGGCGGCGTTGCACCAGTAGCTCTTGTGAGCTGCTGGTGCAATGCTGAATACGGAGAGCGTATTGCTCTCCGCATTCAGTGAGGTCCGCACTGTCGGATCAGGCCCGTAAGACCTTTGTTAAATTGGCCTCATTATGTTGAGTAAGAAGCTTTTTGCCGATTTGCTAAAAAATAAACATACAAAAAATAAATATATTTATATCGATGTTATAAATGGAGCTCAACAGACCCTTTCTATGCCTTTACAAACAAAAGATCTCTTTGCAGAAAGTCAGTAGTTTGTCAGATGTGGTGACAGTGCTAGGAGTGGTGACTCATTGTCATAGAGCTCCTAAAGATCAAAAGGAGCCATCTTACATGAAATTGTCAGGTAGTGGCTTTTTAACATGTCCAAGGGCTCTATGCAGAGCAAGTAAACGAGACAGTGGCATTTACATTTTATGAAAATATAAGTAGGAAACCGTAGATGAACACGAGGTTCCCTATCAGTACATTTCACTCTTGATCTTTTTACTTTTTGCACCCCCACATTTTATGATAAATTGGTAAAGAGTTTTGCATTATTTTTCACTGTTTAGTCTTATTACAGTGTAGAGAATATAATGTGCAGTGTGTTATACTAGCCTTATAGAATACAAGTAACCGTTGAAAACAGTGAAAAAGCGCCCAGTTTTTTAACTTTAATGTTTTGATTTAGGAAGCACCTTTGTAAGAGATGTATAGGATATGTTTGCCATAATATAAATATAAATGGAAGCAGTGGTGGTTTTACCGGGTGTACAAGGAAGTGCTAGGCACACCCCATCCTTAGTGTAACACATCACAATTCAGAAATGTATCTACAGCCGTAAATGGCAAGGCTGACCTGTTCAGCAGAGGAAGCTAATTATTCACTAATCCTGCATCTCTATGGCCAGTCCATCTGCTGATGAGACATCTGACCATAGACTGCTCTAATATAGATGCAAGAATGGAACCGATCCTTACATCAGAAAGAAGCACAATACTCTATTTCTCGTCTTTTGTTAACTGCATGTGACACTATAGCCTCATATTCATTAAGACTGGAGAAGCCTCTTCAGTACCAATTTTATAATATTTAGGTTGTTTAGTATGAAAAAAAAATGAGTGAGCTTTAGCGAATGCTTTTATAAAATAGGAACAAAAGAGACTAAAGAAAGAGGCCATGCTAGGCTTAAGTGAATGATATGATCTGTAATATTATTTCTAAAGACTGCATATGCATTCAAAAATACACACACACACACACACACACATATATATATATACACACACACACATATATATATATATATACACACACACATATATATATATATACACACACACACACACACACATATATATATATATACACACACACACACACATATATATACACACACACACACACACATATATATATATACACACACACACACACACACACACATATATATATATACACACACACACACACACACATATATATATATATATACACACACACACACACACATATATATATATATATACACACACACACACATATATATATATATATACACACACACACACACACATATATATATATATACACACACACACACACACATATATATATATATATACACACACACACACACACACACACACACACACACATATATATAGTCACAAAAGATGTTCCCTGACAAAGTTCTCTAAATCACAGAGCTATTCAGTGAGCAGGGTAAATGTATCACTAAAACAAAAATGTTGGAAAGGATTGTAATTGTTTTAATTACATAAAGCTTCTTAATTTGGACAGAAACCAGGATGAGAGTATAGAGAAAGCTGTTATTAGACTGTCACTAGAAAAGAGACTGAGAACAAAAGCATAGTCAATTTGCCAAGCAGACCCTTATTGTTACAAGGTTTACGATGCTCATTATACCACCAGCATTCAGAGATGAATTCCCCCCTCCCCCCCCAAAAAAAATGAACACGCAGTAACCCCATACAAAATGAACATTCTTTTTGTTGTGAACTCACAAAAATACTGTGAATATTGACCTTAAACATTGTATTATGATATAATAAACTTTAACCTTTGCTTTGGTCTTATTTATAAAATTGTGTATAGAATATTGAAACTTTATTCTAGTACAGGAATGAAATATAACATTACATTTTATTTAGTAGAATTTATATAAAAAAAAGCAAATTATTAAATACATTGATCTGACATAACCACAATGTGTGTATGTGTGTGTGTATATATATATATATTTACAGAAATTGGTGTAAATGCACTCACCAACACTTGCAACTTGTCAGGGTGCTATGAAGGTAATTAGTAGCAATGTAGAAAAGAAGCAATCAGTGAGCATTCTCCAACGGTGACAAATAAGTTTAATGAAGTTTTAGTGACGTTTCGGGATAGCAACAGTCAGAGGAAGGGACTGTTGCTGTCCCGAAACGTCACTAAAACTTCATTAAACTTATTTGTCACCGTTGGAGAATGCTCAGTGAGTGCTTCTTTTCTACATTGCTATATATATATATCTGAAAGGTATAGGACAAGACAGGCGCCAGGGGCACACTTCGTGTAATACGTTCAAATAAATGATAAGTTATAGACAGTGGGAAAATCCACGCTCACCTGGTTAATCCTCAAGATATGAGGTATTTTCTGGCACTAGTGTTAGTATGCTCTCACTCCTCGCGGCCCTTCTGCACTTCCACTGTTCCTTGGGAGTTCCTTGGTCTTTGGAATATCCCCAGTTAATCCTCAGTTTATAGGGACAATATGGGGTATGTGGGTGGGAGAGGTTGTGTACTATTTTATCTATATCAAAATATACACTACTAACACCATACAGGTAAAACCAGGTATTTTAATCACACAAATGTATATACATAAAACAATAATTGTTAACAGTAACAGGCATAAAAGAACTTTTCAGTCAATAAAAAACAAGAGGAAATATCTTCCAGCAATAGGCTATAGAGCCGTAGTCAGACCGGGCAATTGGTTCCAGCAATCTGGACTGCAGGCCAGGCTGGCTAATGTGCTCTAATGTCTAGGTATCCGGTTATGGAGCAATAAAGGACCAAAGTGGATCCGCTATATTCTTTTAAGATATACAGCAATCCAGTCCTTATGCAGCTCCGTGTGAATCAGTGTGTACTGCGTGCTGTATCGTAGCCTAGACATTAGAGCACATTAGCCAGCCTGGCCTGCAGTCCAGATTGCTGGAACCAATTGCCCGGTCTGACTACGGCTCTATAGCCTATTGCTGGAAGATATTTCCTCTTGTTTTTTATGGACTGAAAAGTTCTTTTATGCCTGTTACTGTTAACAATTATTGTTTTATGTATATACATTTGTGTGATTAAAATACCTGGTTTTACCTGTATGGTGTTAGTAGTGTATATTTTGATATAGATAAAATAGTACACAACCTCTCCCACCCACATACCCCATATTGTCCCTATAAACTGAGGATTAACTGGGGATATTCCAAAGACCAAGGAACTCCCAAGGAACAGTGGAAGTGCAGAAGGGCCGCGAGGAGTGAGAGCATACTAACACTAGTGCCAGAAAATACCTCATATCTTGAGGTTTAACCAGGTGAGCGTGGATTTTCCCACTGTCTATAACTTATCATTTATTTGAACGTATTACACGAAGTGTGCCCCTGGCGCCTGTCTTGTCCTATACCTTTCAGATTCTTTCAAGAGGAACCTCGCCCTGCGGGGGATCATTTTTCTTTCTAAAGACGAGCTGCCTAACTACTCACAGCACACCGGAACTAGCCCTGTGGATTTTAATGAACATTACATCTCCATAGACTTACCACATCTGAACTATGAGACTGTTCGCTGCATAAATTGCAAGTGTCTGATATAAATACATATAGATATATATTCTAGCTAGTGGATGGGAATATATATTTAGACAAACAGTACACTCATACACTTCTAGCGCTGATTATTTCCTCCTTTTAATATATATATATATATATATATATATATATATATATATATATATATATATATATATATACACACAGTTTTGGCCAAAAATATTGGCACCCCTGCATTTCTGTCAGATAATGCACCACTTCTTCCAGAAAATTGTTGTAATTACAAATGTTTAGGCATTCTCATGTTTATTTCTTTTGTTTGTATTGGTATGACACAAAAAAAGTAGAGAAAAAAAAAAAAAGCCAAATCTGACATATTCCACGCAAAACTCAAAAAATGGACTGGTCAAAATTAATGTCACCTTCTTAAAATTGTAAGAAATAATTGCATTCTAAGTTTGTGATGCTCCTGTAATTTGTAATTAAACTCAACTGTATCAATTAACAGGGACTGACAATATATAAATCACACCAGCAACCAGTTAAAATGGTGAAAAAAGAAAATTTATGCTTACCTGATAAATTTATGTTTTTTTTGACACGATGAGTCCACGGATCATCTTAATTACTAATGGGATATTCACCTCCTGGTCAGCAGGAGGAGGCAAAGAGCACGACAGCAGAGCTGTTAAATAGCTCCTCCCTTCCCTCCCACTCCAGTCATTTGACCAAAGTTAGGAAGAGAAAGGAAAATCCAAGGTGCAGAGGTGTCTGAAGTATATAATAACCCACAAACTGTCTAAAAGAACAGGGCGGACCGTGGACTCATCGTGTCAAAAAAGAAATAAATTTATCAGGTAAACATAAATTTTCTTTGGAGGCTGCTGTCCAGCCTCTCACATGCAAAACGTATGATACTCTTCAGTCAAAGAGAAAGAGAAGTATTCGTAGCTTTCTGTCCATTACATTTTCCTGATAAAATCACAAACAAGGAAGAAGACTGACGAAAGTCCTTTGTCGCTTGCAGGTAAAACTTTAACGCACGGACCACGTCCAAATTGTGCAGAAGTCTTCCCTTTTAAAAAGAAGGATTAGGGCACAAGAAAAGAACAACAATCACCTGATTAATGTTCCGATCAGGAAAAACTTTAGGAAGAAATCCTAATTTAGTACGTAAAACTACCTTATCTGAATGTAAAATAAGGAGACTCATACTGTAATGCCGAAAGCTCAGACACTCTCCAAGCAGAAGAAATAACAACAAGAAATAAAAATTTCCAAGATAACAACTTAATATCTAAGGAATGCATAGGCTCAATTGGAGTCCCTTGAATAACTTTGAGAATTAAATTCAGACTCCATGGAGGAGTAACTGGTTTGAACACAGGCCTTGTCCTGACCAAGGCCTGACAAAATGATTGCACATCTGGAACATCCGCCAGACGTTTGTGTAACAAAATACACAAGACCCAGATTTGACCCTTTAGGGAACAAGTCGATAAGCCTTTCTCCAAACCTTCTTGGAGAAAAGACAAAATTCTAGGAATCCTAACTCTATTCCATGAGTAGCTCTTGGATTCACACTAATAGAGATATGTACGCCATATCTTATAGCAAATCTTTATAGTTACAGGCTTACGAGCCAGAATCATGGTCTCTATGACCGAGTCAGAAAAAAACCCTGCTTGGATAAAATTAGGCGTTCATCTCCAAGCAGTCAGCTTCAGAGAAACTAGATGTGGGTGAAGAAATGGCCCTTGATTAGAAGGTCCTTCCTTAACGGAAGTCTCCAAGGCGGCAGAGATGACATGTCCACCAGATCTGCATACCAAATCCTGCGAGGCCAAGCAAGAGCAATGAGGATCACCGATGCCCTCACCTGCTTGATCCGAGCAATGACTCGAGAAAGAAGCGCAAACGGAAGAAATAGATATGCTAGAGTGAAGGTCTAAGGAACCGCCAGAGCATCTAACAGTTCCGCCTGGGAATCCCTGGACCTCAACCCGTATCTCGGGATCTTGGCATTCAGTTGGGATGCCAAGAGATCTAATTCCGACTGAAGCCACCTGAGAATCAGGCTGGAGAAAACTTCCAGATGGAGTTCCCACTCCCCTGGATGAAGGGTCTGCCTGCTCAGGAAGTCTGCCTCCCAGTTGTCCACCCCTGGGATGTGGGTCGCCGACAGGCAACAAGAATGGGCCTCTGCCCACTGAATTATTTTTGGTTACCTCTGTCATCGCTAAGGAACTCCTCGTTCCTCCCTGATGGTTGATGTAAGCCACTGAAGTTATATTGTCCGACTGGAACCTGATAAACTGGACCGAGGCTACTGGGGCCAGGCCATAAGAGCCTTGAAGATCACTCTCAGCTCCAGAATCTTTATAGGTAAAACAGACTCTGAGTCTAAACTACCTGAGCCTTTAGGGAGTCCCAGACTGCTCCCTATCCTATAAGGTTGGCGTCTGTTGTCACAATCACCCAAGATGGTCTGCGAAAGCAGGTTCCCTGGGAGAGATGATCCAGAGACAACCACTATTGAAGAGAATATCTTGTCTCCTGCTCCAGTAGTATTCGAGGAGACAAGTCCGCATAATCTCCATTCCATTGCTTGAGCATGCTTCACCAAAGCACAGCAGACAGTAATCCCAAAATCCTTGTGAAAATTCTGGGAGTTGTGGCAAGACCGAAGGGAAGAGCCATGAACTGGAAGTGTTTGTCCAGAAAAGCAAACCTTAGGAACCTGTGATGATCCCTGTAAATGGGAACATGCAGGTACGTGTCCTTTAAATCCATAAATGTCATAAATTGACCCTCTTGGATCAAAGGGAGAATGGAACGAATAGTTTCCATGTTGAAGGACGGTACTCTGAGAAATTTGTTTAGACTCTTGAGATCTAAAATTGGCTTGAAGGTTCCCTCCTTTTTTGGGAACCATGAACAGATTGGAATAAAATCCCAAACCCTGTTCTTGTACCGGAACAGGAACAATCAATCCCAGGTTGGAACGGTCTCTTACGCAGTGTAAGAACGCCTCTCTTTTTGTCTGGTCTGCAGACAATCCTGAAAACAGTAACCTGCCTCTGGGAGGAAAACTTTTGAAATCTAACCTGTATCCCTGGGACACTATCTCTATTGCCCAGGTATCCTGAACCTCTCGAACCCAAGCCTGAGCGAAGAAGGAAAGTCTGCCCCCTACAAGATCCGGTCCTGGATCGGGGGCATGCCCTTCATGCTGTCCTTGATTCAACAGCAGGCTTTTTGGATTGTTTTCCCTTATTCCAAGATTGATTGGGTCTCCATGCAGGTTTAGTCTGTTCCTGTTTGGAGGCAGTAGAAGAAGAATTTCCCATGAAATTTCAAAAGGAATGAAAATTGCTCTGTCGTCCTTTTCTCTTATGCTGAGGGAGAAGGTAACCCTTACCTCCCCTGATGTCAGAGATAATCTCCAACAGGCCAGGTCCAAACAAGGTCTTCACCTTGTAAGGAGTAGCTAAAAATTATGAATGTATGTATGTATAGGGTACTTGTAAAGTACGGCTAATCACCCGTAAGGGTCTCAAGGCGCTGCTCATCTAATCGACCTCAGAAGGATAAAATGTTGAGTGGACCTTGCAGGGGACTGAACCTGCAACCCTTGGGTTGCTACAGAACTTAGCCACAGTGCCTTAGCCTGCTGAGCTATCTGATAAGGTACAGAAGCTTAGACTTAGAGGACACATCTGCAGACCGTGGCCTAGATTTAGAGTTTGGCGTTAGCCGTGAAAACCAGCGTTAGAGGCTCCTAACGCTGGTTTTAGGCTACCTCCGGTATTTGGAGTCACTCAAAAAAGGGTCTAACGCTCACTTTCCAGCCGCGACTTTTCCATACCGCAGATCCCCTTACGTAAATTGCGTATCCTATCTTTTCAATGGGATTTTTCTAACTCCAGTATTTAGAGTCGTGTCTGAAGTGAGCGTTAGACATCTAACGACAAAACTCCAGCCGCAGGAAAAAAGTCAGTAGTTAAGAGCTTTCTGGGCTAACGCAGGTTCATAAAGCTCTTAACTACTGTACTCTAAAGTACACTAACACCCATAAACTACCTATGTACCCCTAAACCGAGGTCCCCCCACATCGCCGACACTCGATTACATTTTTTTAACCCCTAATCTGCCGACCGCCACCTATGTTATACTTATGTACCCCTAATCTGCTGCCCCTAACACCGCCGACCCCTATATTATATTTATTAACCCCTAACCTGCCCCCCACAACGTCGCAGCCAGCTACCTACAATAATTAACCCCTAATCTGCCGACCGCAAAGCGCCGCCACCTACGTTATACTTATGTACCCCTAATCTGCTGCCCCTAACACTGCCGACCCCTATATTATATTTATTAACCCCTAATCTGCCCCCCTCAACGTCGCCTCCACCTGCCTACACTTATTAACCCCTAATCTGCCGAGCGGACCGCACCGCTATTATTATAAAGTTATTAACCCATAATCCGCCTCACTAACCCTATAATAAATAGTATTAACCCCTAATCTGCCCTCCCTAACATCGCCGACACCTAACTTCAATTATTAACCCCTAATCTGCCAACCGGAGCTCACCGCTATTCTAATAAATGTATTAACCCCTAAAGCTAAGTCTAACCCTAACACTAACACCCCCCTAAATTAAATATAATTTTAATCTAACGAAATTAATTAACTCTTATTAAATAAATTATTCCTATTTAAAGCTAAATACTTACCTGTAAAATAAATCCTAATATAGCTACAATATAAATTATAATTATATTATAGCTATTTTAGAATTAATATTTATTTTACAGGTAACTTTGTATTTATTTTAACCAGGTACAATAGCTATTAAATAGTTAAGAAGTATTTAATAGCTAAAATAGTTAAAATAATTACAAAATTACCTGTAAAATAAATCCTAACCTAAGTTACAATTAAACCTAACACTACACTATCAATAAATTCATTAAATAAAATACCTATAATTATCTACAATTAAACCTAACACTACACTATCAATAAATAAATTAAATACAATACCTACAAATAACTACAATGAAATAAACTATCTAAAGTACAAAAAATAAAAAAGAACTAAGTTACAAAAAATAAAAAAATATTTACAAACATAAGAAAAATATTACAACAATTTTAAACTAATTACACCTACTCTAAGCCCCCTAATAAAATAACAAAGCCCCCCAAAATAAAAAAATGCCCTACCCTATTCTAAATTACTAAAGTTCAAAGCTCTTTTACCTTACCAGCCCTGAACAGGGCCCTTTGCGGGGCATGCCCCAAGAAGTTCAGCTCTTTTGCCTGTAAAAAAACCCATACAATACCCCCCCCAACATTACAACCCACCACCCACATACCCCTAATCTAACCCAAACTCCCCTTAAATAAACCTAACACTAAGCCCCTGAAGATCTTCCTACCTTATCTTCACCATACCAGGTTCACCGATCGATCCAGAAGAGCTCCTCCGATGTCCTGATCCAAGCCCAAGCGGGGGGCTGAAGAGGTCCATGATCCGGCTGAAGTCTTCATCCGAGCGGGACAGAAGAGGTCTTCCATCCGATTGAAGTCTTCATCCAAGCGGGATCTTCTATGGTCATCCATCCGGAGCGGAGCGGCAGGATCCTGAAGACCTCAGACGCGGAACATCCATCTTCAGGCGGATCATGGACCTCTTCAGCCCCCCGCTATAGGGCAGACAGCTAAAATAATCTTGCAATTTATCAATACCCCTCAGCAGGAAACTGCTGAGGTGCCTCAACAGAAAAAACTATCTCCCTCTGAGCAGTACGTTCAAGATCCGGAACTCCACTGCAACAGGGAAAGACAGTCTCCAGTCCCAATTACGCATATAACATGAGGATGCGTAATAGGACCAGTAACTACACCTTATCTCTTAGGACTCTCCAGAAATGAAGGGAAAAAGGCACGCTATACAAATGCCACCTCCCCAAGGACCGCCCATCGTGGGAGTTGACAAAACAGTCTTGACAATATAGTCATCTCCCGGTCTGCATGTTTTTATGTAACCGCCGGGAGATGCGATAGAGTGGCTCAGAGACTAAGTAATACAGTAGACAGTTCAACATAACAGCGCTCAATTACCCCTGTCTAGGGTGATATCAGCACAGTCATCGCCCGGTCGGCAAGTTGTTTTATGTAACCGCCGGGAGATGAAAAGGCGTGCTATGTAAATGCCGCCTCCCTAAGCACCACCCGTCGTGGGTGTTGACAAAACAGTCTTGACAATATAGTCATCTCCCGGTCGGCATGTTTTTATGTAACCGCCGGGAGATGCGATAGAGTGCCCCAGAGACTAAGTAATACAGTAGACAGTTGAACATAACAGCGCTCAATTACACCCGTCTAGGGTGATATCAGCACAGTCATCTTCCGGTCGGCATGTTTCTTATGTAACCGTCAGGAGATGAGATAAAGTGCCCCAGAAACTAACTATTACAAAAGTCAGATAAATGTAAAAGCACACAATTACGTAAGGTATAATAAATACAGAGTGCCCTGCGCTAGCTGTCGCATATAGTCTCCTATGTATCAGGGAGAATTCATGCCATATAAAAATAAAAAGCCCATTTTCCATTAAGGGCTTCCGTATAAATCCCATCCATACAAAGTAAGTGCCCAACTTCTTCTGAGTTCCCTCTTTTAACCCCAGAAATAAAAGTCAGCACTTACCTCATATACTGCCCGACAGCAAAGGCAGTTCCCAGGTTTGAGAGGTCCTATTCCTCACATGGACCTGTGAAAAAAGAGAAAATACTGAGTAATATCCCTCAGATTTTTCAGGGTAAGGGCAGCATAAATGTATGGGAGGCGCAGTGAGAATTATGTCCCACAAGTTCCCATTGCTCTAAAGCCACCAAAGCTCTACTGAACAGACTGACATGGACAACGGCTACACCCCAGAACAAAGCAGCACAATCTTGCACTACTTTAAAAATAATAAACTCTTGATTGAAGAATCTTGTACTAACACCTCACTTTACCTCTTCCTATCACTAACGTAGGCAAAGAGAATGACTGGAGTGGGAAGGAAGAGAGGAGCTATTTAACAGCTTTGCTGTGGTGCTCTTTGCCTCCTCCTGCTGACCAGGAGATGAATATCCCATTAGTAATTAAGATGATCCGTGGACTCATCGTGTCTTAAAAAAGAAATTTACTGAACCTTTCTGTTGTGTGTCTCTGTGAGAAGAGAAAGAGCAGCAATGAATTGTCTGAGGATTTGAGAACAAAAATTGTGGAAAAGCATGGACAATCCCAAGGTTACAAGTCCATCTCCAGAGATCTTAATGTTCCTGTGTCCACTGTGCACAACATTGTCAAGAAGTTTACAGCCCATGGCACTGTAGCTAATCTCCCTGGACGGGGATGAAAGAGAAAAATTGATCAAATATTGCAACAAAGTATTCTTCGATCGGTGGATAAAGAACCACGTTCAACTTCCAGACAAATTCAAGCTGACCTTCAGGCACAGGGTACATATGTTTCAGCTTGCACTATTCGTCGCCATCTGAATAAAAAGGGACGCTGTGTTAGGAGACCCAGGAGGACCCCACTGCTGACACAGAAACATAAAAATGCCAGATTGGAAGTTGTCAAAACTTACCTGAGGAAGCTAAAATTCTTTTTGGAGAATGTGCTGTGGAAATTACAGCTTTTTGGTAACGCCCATCAGTCTACTGTTTTCAGAAAAAGAAATGAGGCTTTTAAAGAAGAGAATACACGGTATAAGTACCGTGTGGCTGGCGCATGGACACCATCTATACCTGAGTACAGTCTACTGGGCGACTGAGAGGTTCCAGCTTGCCTTGATTGCACCTGGAGGTGCGCTGCTTTCTGTAAGTCTGACCAGTAATTGTGCACTCTGTATACCCCAACTGTACTAGGCTATGGATCTTGTCTTATGTCACTCACAGGAATAGGAATTCTGTTCGCTGCCTGCTGGTTTCCATCTGAGTGTCTCCTTTTTGAGCATACAGTGAGCTGGACCACTGCTAATTGATCCAGCCTGCGTGATTTGCACTTTTTGGGTGCTCTATCTTTGTGAGTACCATTTTACATCACATTGTCTTACTATTGTGCAGACGTTACTAGGCCATATTGGCGCCTCTGTGTCTACTTCCTCCTACCTTCAAAACATAACTAAACAAACCGATGAAAAAAAATCCTCTATAAAACAATCTTCTCTAAATTTTATTCTGTGCATTTATTAAACAGGTAAAGGGATATTAACTTCAATCTAAAAACACACAAAATGGAGTGCAAAATATATTTATTAGCGTGCCCAGCAAGCACTATACAAAATGTACTTATCAATGGTTAAAAGCATAACAAATGCCATGCAGTCTGCACACCAGTAATTCACAGATCCTTCCTAGATCCCTTTCCAGAGGGGCTTTCAGGCTCTTGCACTGTCCACTGTTCAGAAATAGCCACTACAATAGTATCCTGGCTTAGGGATGAGTGCTTCCTGATAGCAGGCTCAGAGGATTATAGTGGCTTGTGTGGTGCTGTAGACCTCTATGCATTTTTTTTGCCGATTGCTCAGACTTTCTTAATGTCCGACCAAGATAATGCTGATCTTTAAATTTCAAAGATTACATCCTGTTGGCTGGATGTTAGGAGAATTTACCGAGGCTGGATACAACATATCTCCCACATGTATTCTAACCTCAGCTGGAGCAGAATTTCACACCTGATACAAGAGCTTGGGAACAGACTGTCAGCCCACACAAATGTTCTGTTTATTGACCGCCCACAATGCGGTTATATAGTTGCATCACATACATTGTCGATTGACACAGAGGGCCTTCATACATGCCCCCTTATTACAATATACTCAATGGAAAATAACAACACTTGAGACAAATAATTGTTTATGTAAAAGACAAGAAAATAGTAGACAATCGGCCTTGATATACGATAACAAGAAATATCTTGAGACCATGTTGATACTAACAATCATGATTATTCCACAAGAACAAAAGTCAGTAGACTTTAGGTTGAAAATAACAAAAGCAAATATATTGCGAAACACAATAGTTCAGTGTTAGCTTAGAGATGCTGACAAAATGCAAAAGTTACAAGATGGAGGCAGATTGGTTATATATTCTTACATTGCCCCCTTTTATTCTAACAAAATAACATGCAATAAAACAGCTATATAAATGGCACAGAAAATTTGTAAACCTATTAATACTATAGTTTATCACTGCATATTGGTACGGTCACTCCAATACTCTCTGTCTACCTCCCAGAATCCCCAAACTACTGATCTATCTGCACAAAGACCCAACCAGTCTCCTATCTACCCCCAAACAACACTGCATTTTTATTTCTCATACTGCATAGCTAGCATTTCCAAATAGCATCAAAAGTTCCCTGCTCTTATACACTCTCCACAGTGAAGCATAAACATGGGAACAGCACAAGCATCTCTGGGTGGCTCCTTATCACTTTAAGAACAGTCTTTGTCCTCTTAGAACTCCACCTTCCTCAGACACTCTGCTTCAATATCATAGTCCATTTGCACTTGGGGTGCTTTGCACATGAGAAAGTATCCATCTACAGGTACATGCAGGATGTACGCATTCTGGATGTACAATGGTTTGTTCATGTGGTAGACAAGAGAAGAAAAATGGATCCTCATAGCAACAGACACTCAAGTCAAAAGGAATCTAAGAAGGAAACAAAACAGCACAAGATGAGCGTGCACTCTGATACAATCACACTTATGCACCACAGATTTTTTCTCTTTTATAAGCATCACAATTTCCTTTAGTTCCTTAACTTATCTTATGTCATGTAAACCCAGGGAAACATTGTGTGTATAAAATACAGACTAAATACATTTATTGCATTTCTACAGATAACTACAGCTACTCTCTACAATTGTAAATAATACCTTAAACATGGCTACTAGGCCAGAAAAAAATTGCTATACTTCGGCAAGAGGCTATATGGCAATACTAAGTAACTTCTGCTAAGGCTTGCATAGACAACGAAAAATAAAACAGTCAACAAAAACATACATTTCTTTACACCCTCCTCCTTGAGCTACTAAAAGTTAACCTAGTATTATTTTATTCTGCAAAGCCACTACATATAATGTTTATTATTCTCCAAAAATGATCAAAGCAGAATCAGCTGTTTCATCTGATATAAACACTATTAATTTACTAATTATTTTATGCAACCTAAATTATCTTGCGATCCTGTATGAGGAAAGAATACAGTTATAACATTGTTAAAACTACAAAATCTCTTTAAAGGTAAACACATCCTTATGGCAAGATAATTCCATTCAATGACAAACACCTGGAATTACAAAACCCAAATAGCAGATACCATACCAATTAAATAAGGGAAAATACATATGCTTTAACCCCTTAAGGACCAGCGACGTACCCTGTATGTCGCTGGCCTTTTTTTGGGACTTGATTGTTTTATAGCGCGGTCTTTCCACCAGCGTTGAGACTGCTCTATTCCACAAAGCCTACTGGAGGGAGGGCATTAATAGCGTGTTCTTGCTAGACTTGTGCTATTATGTCCTGAAAAAACCCTTAACGACCAGTGACATACAGGGTACATTGTGGTCATTAAGGGGTTAATAACACAAATCCAATAAGATTGTAAGTGGATAGTATACAGTATCATCATAATTATACCACTCCTAAAACTCATATTTCTTTGTCTAATTGTAATTAATTTCTAGCTGACACTAAGGAATGATTACAATGTCAATTCCTACAAAACTTCCTATTCTCATACCTTTCTCCATTGTAATACACACACATATATATATACAGGTGGCCCTCGTTTTACAACGGTTCAATTTACACCGTTTCAGAATAACAACCTTTTTTTCCAGTCATGTGACTGCTATTGAAAAGCATTGAGAAGCAGTGCATTTATTAAAATAGCCAGTAGGTGGAGCTGTCCACTTGTGTTGCAGCAAAGCCAAGCAAGCTGAAATGAATCAGTTGAACCAAACCTGAGCTATCGAGCAGATTTCAAAGGAACAAGATCTTCCTGTCTATAGATTGGAATGCATATAAAGAACTGTTTGCAGAAAAATGCAAGTGAAGTCTGTGTTGTGTGATTATTTTATTAGGTTTATAATGCTGTTTAGCAAATATTTTTGTTCATTTAACTTAGTTTAATTATATATTCTGTGTTGTGTGATTATTTTATTAGGTTTATAATGCTGTCTAGCATTTAAAGTCTTCATTTCAAAGCTTTAAAAATAATGTATTAGGTGTTACTTATGACAATTTTGAGAGGGGCCTGGAACCTATCTCCCTCACTTCCCATTGACTTACATTACAATTTACAATGGTTTCGATTTACAACCATTCCTTCTGGAACCTAACCCCGGCGTAAACTGAGGGCTACCTGTATATATCCCCTCTCCGCCCAAATATTATGGGACAGTATAGAAACATGGGGAACCTTCTGAATTTCACAATGGTGAAGGATCTGTCATATTCTGAGATATTGCAGCATTTAGTTTCAACTATAAAGTTGCAACCGTCTCTATAATCAGTGGGCCATGCAATAAGGTACAAATACTGCAAGGTTTAAACACCTATCTGGAAGGTTACTTTGTTTATGTGCATATTATTTCCAAAAAACACAGTGATATATGAAATGTCCCCATAATCAAAATGGCCATGCAACAATAGGAACTACAGTGTGTGCTAATACAAATAAGACATACTTCTTAGAAAACAAAGATATATGACTTGTTATAACTAATAATATCAATACAAATAACACAATGGGAAGAGAATACAAAACAAATATATTGCAAAACACAATATTTCAGTGTTAGCTTAGAAATGCTAACAAGATACAAAATGCAAAAGTGACAAGATGGAGGCAGATTGGTTATATATTCTTACACTGGGTATAACTTAAACCCAGCACTATCTCTTTCTAAAATCTTGTAGTGTAATAACAGACAACAGATTAAATGTATCCTGAAATTTAGAGGAGGTTTATTACAGATTCACATAAAATATTATTAAAATTAAAAAATACATCTATAGAAGGTTAACGCTATTATTATGATGTAAAGCTAAACATTCAAATAAAAATATAAAAATATATGATTCCAAAAGTGATTAGAATTACCAGATTTCTAAAAAAAAATTTAAATAAATAACCAACACAAAGTGGTCTAATAAAAGTGTAAATCATAAAACTCATGTATGCATAATTCTTATTATTCTGGCTGTGTGCCTTGTGAATACATACATATGATTATGGAAGTATATAAAATGTATATAGCATGTATCATAAAGCATTATAAAGTTGCCAATAGACATGTGCAATTTGGGTGATTCAGAGATTTAGATGTATCCGAATCACTCTAGTGATGAAACTAAACTAATCCGAATTAATTTGTAACAAAACATCTGAATTAGTTTGGATTCATTTGTTTTATTCGAATGGCCATGGCACGATAGTCTGACTCTTTGGACTAATCACAATTCTTTTGCCGTTCCATATTTATTGTAAAAAAAACAACAAATAGAGATATATTACAATTAAATATAGTAAGATAGAACAGTGAAATAATTCCTTTTGTGTTGGTTGGAACCATCCGAATCAACGTAACATAACAGAACAAATTAATCTGAACATAACGAACTTCCGAAACAAATTACAGTTATAACAAATCAATCCGAATGCAACAAAACAAAATAAAAAATACTGAATGTATACGAAACAAAATTTTCAGACGTGGGGGGGCGGGGCCGGCAGCAGACGAGATGGCTGCGTTTGTCTGGAGCTCCATTGTATGTGTCTCTAAAGTTCTGTCCTGGGTCATCAATACCTATCAATATTGGAAGATTTTCTACACCAAGAGCACCCATAACCTTCCCTGCAATAGATATGCCAAATCTGTGACACATCTGGCATCTACTGGAATGGTTAACTGAACTACTACATAGAGGAGCTACACCAGGCGCCATTTTGCCGTCCGGCAGCATAGGCAATAACGACACATGCATACTATTAGGGTCCGAGTACCCAGTGGCGAGCAATCAATTACCAGCTAAATAGCCTCACTCAAGCAACTAGATGACAATATGATGACTGGGCGATGTGACGCAGATCAACATACGCTTCTCCCGGCCGCTTCACCAGGCAGCAACAACGGCCAGCACAGCTGTTATCACGAGAGGCATGTAAGAGATTGCACTGAGACTCACTCGGCCACATGATACAGCCGCAACTTACTCTAGGTGAGACTGTCACAAAACCCTCCTCACATCAGCCTTTTCTAGCAATCCACAGCTTAAATAGGCTATTAGCAGAGGGTTATACTTGCCTTACCTCACATCGTATTTTATCACTCCTTACTCTGAGAGATACATAAAGGTATATAACACGAATAGCAGGAACTAGTTAGTCTCACTCAGCTACAAGCTAGGAGCCATGGCGGGGTCCCCCGACACTCTGCGTTTGTTTAAGCATACACGACCAGCTGATCAACATCTCGCCCATAGTATGCACCTTACTGACGCAACCATTTACCAGGGTAACTATACTGATGCCCCAGCGTCAATGTGGTCTGTAGGGGATCAGATCCTGTCGCCGGCACTTTCTTTGAGCATTTTGCGTGCAACCTCTGCTGGTGATTGCCAAGTTATGGCCGTACACCCTTTGCTGTACGGTACCGGTGCTGGGCTGGATGTGACAAGGACACAAATATCGGCTGATGTCATGTTGTTGTGTGGATGCGGCGCTCTCTATCTTTGTTGGGGCAATTTTGTTCAGGCTCCCAGTTCTCTGTGCAGCGCAGTCTAAATGTTTTTTACTTGGGAACCAGGAGGTGCGCTCTTATTAGTGGCGCCATTGACCAGACGGCCTCACGATTTGAACTGAGACTTCTACCCTATGGTATATATTTTGATAATCAAAGTGGATTTAACACCTTCCCACTTAAGTGTCTTGGCTAGTCCTACAGGATTGATGATATGATAAATGCAGGCATGAAGCCTTCTTATCACTCTCACTACGCTTTTTATAACAAGAGCGGAAAGCGTACCAGTTAAACCTGTTTGCATCATGTTTTATGCTTTTTTTTGTTTTGTATGGTCTACTAGGTGGGACAGATGGTTTCCTAACAATTTACTACTATGTGGATGTATCTTTGGGAACACAAGGCCATTTATTATGGCTGGCCCTGATAGTTACCTGGTACTAAGTGCTGTACACATATAACACCCTCCCATATACTATTAATATTGTTCTGATAGATTAGTGTGGTGCCATGGGTGTATCATTATATAAACATAGATTTGGAGTTTCTTACCTTAGCTAAATAATACTGCATTACCCTCTTTACTACTAACAATTTCCCTACACTATCTTACCCTTTATCTGGCATGAGGTATCATTGCAACACCACACTTAGCTATCTTCCTCCAATTCTTAAGCCAGTTTGTTTTTTACACATGATCTGCTAACTGCTGATTGTCAGCTCTATATATTATTTTTTGCACATTTATTGTATACTCTAATCAGTGACGTGCGGTGGGGTCAGAGGCTGGGGAGGCAGAGAGGTTAAACACATAATCAAACCGGTACTCCTAAACCACTCCAGATGAGCATGAGACACAAATACCTGAATCCCTGGCCAGGCCTTAATAAAGATTTGATTATGTGTTTAACCTCTCTGCAGGGTTTAATAGAACATTTTCTATTAAACCCTGCAGAGAGGTTAAACACATAATCAAACCGGTTCTCCTAAACCACTACAGATGAGCATGAGACACAAATACCTCAATCATTGGCCAGGCCTTAGTAAAAATTTATGTGTTTAACTTCTCTGCAGGGTTTAATAGAAGAATGAATCTGACAATCGGACACTACAGTCACCCCCCTCTGAGTATTATTTTCTTTGATATAACTTTTGTGTAAAATTTTTTGTTTTCTTCTATCTTGCTGCTGTCAAGCCTGCCTTTTTGTGAGATTTGTACTTAGCAGTAGAATTTGCAGATAATGTTGTTGTTTACTTGAGGAGGTAGTGGTACAAATCTTTTTAAATATTTTATTTGTTTTGTGGACAGAGGGAAGAATGGGAAGAATGACAAATTTCCTAATGAGCTTTAATACCAGTTTGATTATGTGTTTAACTTCTCTGCAGGGTTTAATAGAAAATCTTGCTATTTTATGTGATTGTGTCAGCCAGCAAGACCATGAAATACTTGATAATAATTTACCAAGTATTTCACTGTCTTGCTGGATGACACAATCACATAAAATGGCAAGATTTTCTATTAAACCCTGCAGATGAGTTAAACACATAATCAAACCTGACTTACTCCCATATGTATAAACCATATCCACAGTTCTTAGCAGAGAGCATACAAAACTGAAAAATAATAGAATGTAGAACAAACCTGTGGTATATATATATATATATATATATATATATATATATATATATATATACATATATAAATAAATCAGCAACAACAAAAATCAGAATCAGAATTTACAGACAGAAGGACTGACAAGAAACATTTTTGCAGAAACAAAATAAACTTGAAATACCATAAAATATAATTACAGTATATCTACAAAAGCATATATTATATACTTTTACACAGGATGCAAAATACACATAGAAACACAAGCCACACCTTTACAGATAAAACATAGATAAACTCATATGCAATTCACAATACATTATACATATAGCATCTATACATGACAAACACATGCAAAACCCTATACACAAAAGACATGCAACAGCTGTACACAGGGCACAGAATTCATATGTAAAATAAAAGATCACACCTACACTCACACTCCCAGCTAAATTTAGACTACAGCATTCTGATTGTTTTTATTTATTTTGACCCCCCCCCCCAACCCAATGTCAGTCTCTCACCCTTCATCGGAGTCTCCCTTGCATGGGCTTGAATGGTCACAAACAGGAGCTTCTTCCCCCTGTTCAGACACTGCCTGCTGTTCGATGCTGCACTCTCTCAGACAGTCACAGACAGGGCACTGCCACTGAGAGTGCAGGGACACTGCACATTGCAGACACATACACACACAGACATGCAGACACACACACAGACATGCAGACACACACACAGACATGCAGACACACACAGTCCACACACAAAGATACACACATGGACAAGCACACACACAAAGATACACACATAGACAAGCACACAAGCACAAACAGGTATACACACACAGGTATACACAGTCACACACAAATACAGACCCACACTACACATACATGAAGGCACATACACACATAGACACATATAAACACATACAGAAACATACACAAAGGCATATACACAACATTTAAACATGCATACAAACACATACATGTACATTTTGCCATTTTGCTATATGTTACATTTCATGCAGCATAGAGATCTAGAGCACAATAAAAAAACACATGCACTAATATTTAGCCATGCAGTTTATTTAACCCTGCTCCTGCTCTGGAATGCATTCTTAGCACAGACGCCTGCTCTGGAATGCATTCTTAGCACAGACGCTGTAAATAACACTGGGCAGACCCTATCTTTACACTGCCCTGCTAACTGTGTGTTCAAGCTGACAAGAGGGTTGCTGGCCTGAATAAAAATGATGATTGCACATTATTTTACAGGCTGCTGACTCAGAGAAAAACAATACTCACTGCCTGGGTGCTGGGATCATGCCGTTTGGGTGGACTGCTCACATCAATCAAACAGATGCAGCAGTCACTCTTTGAACTCAATTGGCTCAGTCTGGCTGGAGGATCAAGTAAATTAATATGAGCACAATCGGACTAGTGTGGGAATTTCTAATAGAGGAAGCAACAGGGCGATAGTTCATAGTTACTGCTTGTAATACGCAACAAGCTGAAGCCAGAGTCAGTACTGTAATAGTATAAAAACTTCTGAGTCCCTCAGTCAGTCCCCACTCCTCCAGGCAGCACAGAGCCACTACGGTAGCGCACACACACAGGACAAACCTCACCTCCTAAACACAGCCACAATAACTAGCTAGGCACTGCAGACTGTGGCACACTAGGCAGCACGCAGAGCAGCTCAGCAACTCCCCGGCTCCACAACACTGAGTCCCTTCCCGCCAGCCTGTCTCTCTGCGCGCGCGACGTCACAAGCGGTCACATGACCCACCTGTCATTCAGCAGCCCAGCAGGCACGCCTCCCCACAGTGCTGCTTAATGCTGATTGGGTCAAGTGAACTAGCTCATCATGGAGGCGGTTTTGAGAACCGCCTCCATTGGAGCTTGTAGAGGGCCCGGCGAGTCACCAGTAGGTGGCGCAGCAGCTAAGTGAGCAGACTCAACACTTTGATCCATGTTGCGCAATTAAATGGATGGCAGCGGACTGGCTCACTGCCTCCTAATTGCGCAACATTGGATGTTGCTTCACTTTTTCAGCGCAAGCGCACAACACAGTGCACATTCAACGCACATTAGAGTTTCTACTGGAAATAAAGTAATCGCCATTCGCCATGGGGGGGGGGGGTGACGTGGCCAAAAATTAATAAAATAAAAACCACTTTTTTTTTTATTAAATATTATTTTAAATCTTTTTTTTCCTCATTGGACAGGGGAGGCACTGCCTCCCCTGCCTCCTATTACTGCACATCACTGACTCTAATACAGCGTGGGTTCCTAGGTGTGCTAGGTACTGTATGTGCTTTGTACTGTGTGTGATGGTTACTGTTTGAGCTGGGGAATGTGTCTGTTTGGTACTGCATATGCTGGGCATTGTTTTTGCTTGGTGTTGTGTATGCTAGGTACCGTGTGTGCTGGGTACTGTGTGTGCTGGGTACTGTGTGTGCTAGGTGCTGTAAGTGCTAGGTGCTGTGTGTGCTAGGTCCTGTGGGTGCTAGGTGCTGAGTGTGCTAGGTTCTGTGTGTGCTAGGCACTTTGTTTGCTAGGTACTTTGTGTGCTGTACAATGTGTGCTAGGTTCAATGCGTGCTAGGTACTGCGTGTGCTTGGCAAGGTGGGTGCCGGGTACGGTGTGTGCTAGGTACAGCGTAAGCTAGGTACAGTGGGTGTTAAGTACAGCGTGTGCTAGGTACAATGAGTGCTAGGTATGAGTGCTGGGTACAAGTGCCGGGTACAATGAGTACTAGGTTCAGTGTGTGCTGGGTATAGTGTGTGCTGGGTACAGGTATGCTGGGTACAATGTGTGCTGGATACAGTGTGTGATGGGTACAGTGTGTGCTGGGCATAATGTGTGCTAGGTACAATGTGTGCTAGGTACAAGGTGTGCTAGGTGCAATGTGTGCTAGGTGCAATGTGTGCTAGGTAGAATGTGTGCTAGGTAGAATGTGTGCTAGGTACAAAGCGGGCTAGGTACAATGTGTGCTAGGTACAATGTGTGCTAGGTACAATGTGTGCTAGGTTCAATGTGTGCTAGGCATGGCGGGTGCTGGGTACGGCGTGTGCTAGGTACAGGGTGAGCTAGGTACAATGAGTGCTAGGTATCATGTGTGCTAGGTACAATGTGAGAGCTAGGTTACAGAATGTGCTAGGTACAGTGAGAGCTAGGTACAGCGTGGGCTAGGTACAGTGTGTGTTAAGTACGGTGTGTGCTAAGTACAATGTGTGCTAGGTACAATGTGTGCTAGGTACAATGTGTGCTAAGTACAATGTGTGCTAGGTACAATGTGTGCTAGGTACAATGTGTGCTAGGTACAGTGTGTGCTGGGTGCAGTGTGTGCTAGGTGCAATGTGTGCTAGGTGCAATGTGTGCTAGGTACAATGTATGCTAGGTACAATGTGTGCTAGGTACAATGTGTGCTAGGTACAATGTGTGCTAGGTACAATGTGTGCTAGGTACAATGGGTGTTAGGTACAATGTGTGCTAGGTACAATGTGTGCTAGGTTCAATGTGTGCTAGGTACCGCGTTTGCTAGGCAAGGTGGGTGCTGGGTACGGCGTGTGCTAGGTACAGTGTGAGCTAGGTACAGTGAGTGCTAGTTACCATGTGTGCTAGGTATAATGTGCACTAGGTATAATGTGTGCTAGGTACAGCGTGAGCCGGATACAGCGCGTCCACAGTACATTGTGTGCTAGGTACAGTGAGAGCTAGGTACAGCGTGGGCTAGGTACAGTGTATGTTAAGTACAGCGTGTGCTAGGTACAATGTGTGCTAGGTACAATGTGTGCTGGGCATAATGTATGCTAGGTACAATATGTGCTGGGTGCAATGTGTGCTGGGTGCAATGTGTGCTAGGTACAATGGGTGCTAGGTACAATGTGTGCTAGGTACAATGTGTGCTAGGTACAATGTGTTTTAGGTACAATGTGTATTAGGTACAATGAGTGCTAGGTGCAATGTGTGCTAGGTGCAATGTGTGCCAGGTGCAATGTGTGCTAGGTACAATGAGTGCTAGGTACAGTGTGTGCTAGGTACAATGAGTGCTAGGTACAGTGTGTGCTAGGTACAGTGTGTGCTAGGTACAATGAGCGCTAGGTACAGTGTGTGCTAGGTACAATGAGTGCTAAGTTCAATGTGTGCTGGGTATTGTGTGCGCTGGGTACAAAGTATGTTGGGTACAATGAGTGTTAAGTACAGTGTGTGCTAGGTACTATGTGTGCTGGGCACGGCGTGTGCCAAGTACAGTGTGTGCTAGGTATAACGTGTGCTGGGTGCGTTGTGGGCTGGGTATGGCGTGTGCAAGGTACAATGAGTGTTGAGTGCAATGAGTGCTAGGTTCAGTGTGGGCTAGGCACAATGAGGGCTAGGTTCAGTGGGTGCTACGTACAGTGTGTACTGGGTACAATTTGCATCTCACTTGTCTCTGGAATTTTTTCTTATTACCCACATCTCTAGATGTTGGCAGAACCCGCTCTCAATCTATATGGCCATACCCATTACTACATAGTACAGCAATTTTTTCCGGACTTGCTCTTTGGAACATTAAATTTAATTTATAAGCATCACCTCCCCCCCCCCCATATTCTGAGCCCACACTAGGGTTTAATCTTGGTGAATTATTTTCACCACAAATCTCTGCAATTTACTTATGATGTATCAATGTTTTGACAGCTATTGCAGTCGGACCTGCGTGTCCGTTCCTTCTTTGTCTGTTTGAACAGGGGTCCTGCGTGTCCCCAAGTGTTACTTTACATTCTAAAACTGAATAAAAATTAAAAAAAAAAAAAAAATGTTGCTTCTGCATCACACAGTAAGTAATCAAAGATAGAAGTCAGCACAGACCCCAAAGCGTTGTGCTTTTTTGGGTCCTGTCCCATATTATTAAATAAAGTCTTTTTTGCATTAAAAAAAAAAAAATTTCAGACGTGCACATGTCTAGTTGCCAAACTGAGACAATGATTCATCTATTGAAACTGATGAATATCATAAGACTATGTCCAGATACACTTGAGATGGGGGATTTATGTTAATTACATAAATGCTACAATGTCAATGTCAATATTCAAGCCACGTGGGTGTAAAGCTTTTAATTTCTGTATCCAGAATGTTTCTTGTTGCCTCAACCTCAATAATCTATTGATCTTTGCAGGAGGTATTCAATCAATAACTTAGATTCTCAGAGATCTAGGATCATACCAATGACATTCTGTGAAATTATTGAAAACACTATGGTCCAGATTACGAGGTTTGCGTTAAAGGCTGTGCGGTGCTAACGAGCAGTTTTGTCTCACCGCTCACTTACCTGCAGCGCTGGTATTACGAGTTTTCAGAAACCCGTCGTTAAAAGACAAGAAGTGAGCGTTGAGCAAAATTTTGCTCATTACCGCACTCCAATACCAGTGCTGCTTAAGTCAGCGTGAGCTGGTCGTACGTGCTCGTGCACAATTTCCCCATAGGAATCAACGCGGAGAGCCGGCTGAAAAAAAGTCTGACACCTGCAAAAAAGCAGCGTAAAACTCCTTAACGCAGCCCCATTGATTCCTATGGGGAAATAAAATTTATGTCTACACCTAACACCCTAACATGAACCCTGAGTCTAAACACCCCCAATCTGCCGCTCCGACATCTGCATTATATTATTAACCCCTAATCTGCCACCCCAAAGTTGCCGCCACTATATTAAAGTTATTAACCCCTAAACCTAAGTTTAACCCTAACACCCCCTAACTTAAATATAATTACAATAATTCTAAATAAATATTCCTATCATTAAATAAATTATACCTATTTAAAACTAAATACTTACCTATAAAATAAACCCTAAGATAGCTACAATATAACTAATAGTTAAATTGTATCTAGCTTAGGGTTTATTTTTATTTTACAGGCAAGTTTGTATTTATTTTAACTAGGTAGAATAGTTATTAAATAGTTAGTAACTATTTAATAACTACCTAGCTAAAATAAATACAAAAGTACCTGTAAAATAAAACCTAACCTAACTTACACTAACACCTTACACTACACTATAATTAAATAAATTAACTAAATTAAATACAATTACCTAAATAAAATTATCTAAAGTACAAAACCCCCCCCACTAAATTACAGAAAATAATAAACAAATTACAGATATTTAAACTAATTACACCTTATCTAATAGCCCTATTAAAATAAAAAAGCCCCCCCAAAATAAAAAAAAAACCCTAGCCTAAACTAAACTACCAATAGCCCTTAAAGGGGCCTTTTGCGGGGCATTGCCCCAAAGTAATCAGCTCTTTTACCTGTAAAAAAAAAATACAAACAACCCCCCCAACAGTAAAACCCACCACCCACACAACCAACCCCCCAAATAAAATACTATCTAAAAAACCTAAGCTCCCTATTGCCCTGAAAAGGGCATTTAGATGGGCATTGCCCTTAAAAGGGCAGTTAGCTCATTTGCAGGCCCAAAGTCCCTAACCTAAAAATAAAACCCACGCAATACACCCTTAAAAAAAAACTAACACTAACCCCCTAAAGATCGACTTACCAGGAGAAGTCTTCATCCAAGCCGTGCCGAAGTCCTCAACGAAGCCAGGAGAAGTCTTCATCCAAGCCAGGTGAAGTGGTCCTCCAGACGGGCAGAAGTCTTCATCCAGACGGCATCTTCTATCTTCATCCATCCGGCGCAGAGCGAGTCCATCTTCAAGACATCCGACGCGGAGCATCCTCTTCATCCGACGACTAAAGCTGAATGAAGGTACCTTTAAGTGACGTCATCCAAGATGGCGTCCCTTAGATTCCGATTGGCTGATAGAATTCTATTCTATTTGCCCATCCAAATGCCCTTTTCAGGGCAATGGGGAGCTTAGTTTTTTTTAGATAGTATTTTATTTGGGGGGTTGGTTGTGTGGGTGGTGGGTTTTACTGGTGGGGGTTGTTTGTATTATTTTTTTACAGGTAAAAGAGCTGATTACTTTGGACAATGCCCCGCAAAAGGCCCTTTTAAGGGCTATTGGTAGTTTAGTTTAGGCTAGGGGTTTTTTTTTGAGGGGGGGGGGGCTTTTTTTACTTTAATAGGGCTATTAGATTAGGTGTAATAATTTTAAATATCTGTAATTTGTTTATTATTTTCTGTAATTTAGTTTTTTTTGTTTTGTACTTTAGCTAATTTAATTTAGTTTAGGTAATTGTATTTAATTTAGTTAAATTTATTTAATTATAGTGTAGTGTTAGGTGTTAGTGTAAGTTAGGTTAGGTTTTATTTTACAGGTACTTATGTATTTATTTTAGCTAGGTAGCTATTAAATAGTTAATAACTATTTAGTAACTATTCTACCTAGTGAAAATAAATACAAACTTGCCTGTAAAATAAAAATAAACCCTAAGATAGCTACAATACAACTATTAGTTATATTGTAGCTAGCTTAGGGTTTATTTTACAGGCAAGTATTTAGTTTTAAATAGGAATAATTTATTTAATGATAGGAATATTTATTTAGATTTATTGTAATTATATTTGTTAGAGGGTGTTAGGTTTAGGGTTAGACTTAGATTTAGGGGTTAATAACTTTAATATAGTGGCGGCGATGTTGGGGACGGCAGATTAGGGGTTAATAAATGTAGGTAGGTGGCGGCAATGTTAGGGACGGCAGATTAGGGGTTAATAATATTTAACTAATGTTTGCGAGGCGGGGGTGCAGTGGTTTAGGGGATAATATGTTTATTATAGTGGCGGCGACATTGGGGGTGGCAGATTAGGGGTTAAAAAGTGTAGGTAGGTTGCGGTGACATTGGGGGCGGCAGATTAAGGGGTTAATAAATATAATGTAGGTGTCGGCGATGTTGGGGGCAGCAGATTAGGGGTTCATAAATATAATATAGGTGGCGGCGGTGTCCGGAGTGGCAGATTAGGGGTTAATCATTTTATTATAGTATTTGCGATGCGGGAGGGCCTCGGTTTAGGGGTTAATAGGTATTTTATGAGTGTTAGTGTACTTTTTAGCACTTTAGTTATGAGTTTTATGCTACAGGGTTGTACTATAAAACTCATAACTACTAACTTTTAAATGCGTTAGGACTCTTGACAGGGTAGGGTGTACCGCTCACTTTTTGGCCTCCCAGGACAGACTCGTAATACCGGCGCTATGGAAGTCCCATAGAAAAAAGACTTTACAAAGTTTACGTAAGTCGTTTTGCGGTAAGGCCAAAGAAGTGTGCGGTACACCTAAACCTTCAAGACTCGTAATACCAGCGGGCGTAAAAAAGCAGCATTTGGACCTCTTAACGCTGCTTTTTTAACCTAATGCACAACTCGTAATCTAGCCGTATATTTATAAAAAAAATTATTTTATATTCTACAAATGTTTATTAAATTTGGTCCTTATTTTTCTTTTTGTGTGACCAACAAATAATCTATTACAGCTGCAGCTTAATAGATATTTCTATAGGGTAAACAAACAATAAAAGAGGCACCGCAAGCTCAACAGAAAAACAGGGTACTCACATTTAGGAAGGGCACTCAAATGTGCTATAAGACACAGGCTGGATATTTAACAGCAAACCAGCTAGCTGTACTCCGGTGAAACAGGAACACTGGATAACACGATGAAGGCCGTTAGCCCATCAATTCTATCTACATAACCTGTCCGCCTGCTCTGAGGCGGTGGACAGACATCGCTGAAAATCAACCCGATCCAATACGATTGGGTTGATTGACACCCCCTGCTAGTGGCCGATTAGCCGCAAATCGGCAGGGGGCGGTATTGCACCATCAGTTCACCAGAACTGCTGGTGCAATGATAAATGGCGAGAGCGTATACTGTCGGCATCTATCGATGTGCAGCGGACATGATCCGCAATATCGGATCATGTCCGCTCGCATCATGATAAATAGGCCCCATTGTCTAGATTTATTAAACCTATATTCAGCATTATTGTATTTTCCCTTGTTAGTGGGCTGGACAGGCATTTATTTATATAAATATAATAGACATATACATAATATCTAGTACAGCTAACAAGATCTGCAGGAAACTGGAAAAATGAACATCACAACGGTGACATCTAGCAATGGAGTTTAGCAATCATGCCCGTAAAATCTTTTTTTTTTTTTTTTTTAAAGTTATTTTTATTGAGGTAATATGGCAAACAAAAATACAATTTCGAAATGAAACATCATGGCAACATGCCCATTTGACATACATCAGGGTTTACATATTGGATCCAAACAAACATGTCTGCACAGCTGTTGAATGTAGGTATATCTTAAGCAAAAGGCTCCTTGGTTAGCCATGAATATTACCTCATTTTAACTAAGTGCATTCTCAGGAGGACAAATAACACAAATTAAAACAACTAACGTAGAATAAGCCTAATTATAATGACTAAATCGTAACCTATGCAGGCTTATTTTTGTCCTTGATATAGTTAACAGACTTTATAATATCTACAATTTCGATGCATGAACCTCCCAACCATAAAGAGGCTTCTCTTAAGCCGTCCATAACTGTGTGCAAACCATGGGAGGGTTATATATGTGGTAGATAGAAGGGCAGAGACTCCCCAACTCTGCCGGAATTTGCGGAGGGGTTTGGTCACCCTTTACCTGTGTAAACCATAGGTGGGTTATATATTTGGTAGAAAGGTCTTCCACACTACATTCAACATAACCCATAATTAAGTAAAGGGTGCAAAATAGGGGGAATGCTAACACGACCACTCCTGGGCCCAGTGCATAAATAGGGTATTAATAAGGAGCGAGGAACCCCCTAAGTATATGAATGTTAGTGTAGAGCGTACCCCAGTTAACCATTAGTGGTCACATAAGGACCTCAGGTATGAAATAAATGTAAGGGGTAAGTGTTGGGGGAACAATGATAAGGTATGGCACGAGATCCCTTGGTGTGACCTTTAAGTTGCTATATGCCCTTGTAGGACCTTAAAATGCACAGTGAATAAATAACGTATTAACATCTACATAATAAGACCAAATATAAAAGTGTGAGAGATACCTCTCCTAGGCAGGGAGCACCCTCTGTGGAACAAAAACTATTCTTGGAACTCACATCTGTCTCATAACTACTGTTTCTGTATATTATATGGTCATAGCTCGGTATATATGATGCACATAGTAAAAATTTAGTCCACATACCTTTAGAAAATATTATACGTCCATGAATTACAACATATGCAAATTCTATGAATTTGAGAGGCAAAGTACAAGTCAGGCAATGCATCGCAAGTATATAAAACAATCTTCTATAAAACAAGTGAGTAACATCTGCATACCTAATGTGCTGTCTCGGCCGCCGACAGCCCACCATTTACATAAGATTATTACAACCCACCATTTGCATAGGATTATTTACCTCACTGCCAAACAGCATACACAGAATCTTAAGGGATAACTTTTGAGGCATGTACATTTTACACAGATTACCGTGCACATGCTAGACCAATGGACTATGTACATATTGAGATATGACCTGCACTCTTATAGCAAATTAAAGTAAGTGGTATATACACAGGGGCAAAATGTATAGGTATCTGAGGGTATCCTGATTACACACTGAAATGTAGGGACTTAGGTAGAACCTCAGAGTACATTTTAATAAATCTACTGAGGGATATATATATATATAGTAAAGTGCTGGCCTATAGCTACTATAAATGCCACAGAGTGGGGACTGTTTTCTGAGCTGCTAGTTAAGCAATTGACATTGGTATATATGAAAGACTTGAACACCAAAAAAGTAGTGGAGAACAAGATTAGATTAAAGAAATAGTCCGAAAGTGTCACTGTTGTGGAGTCTCAAACTCCACCTGTATCAGTCCTGGACGTTAGCCAACACCAACCTTGTGTAAGCACCGTGACTGCCGTGGACCATGTCCGGCCGACATAGAGCACAGCAAGGACTGTGTGAACTCCATCCTGAGGAACATGAACTGTCGGGGCTCTGAGGGATCAGTCTCTCCTACCCAAGTCTCGCACAGACCCCCAGGAGCTGCTGTTTCCTTCCACATCTGATCGGCCGCACAAGCAATAAGAGCACACTCCGGGTCTGTCTCCTCTCTCTCTGGCTCCGCAGTCACTTTCACTGTCTGCATCAAGGGAGACCAAGAGTAAGTAATGGCGCCGGCATGTTCCCCCTGACCGACCCTCACTTGAGTATCATAGGCTGCAGTTAGAACTTGGCTATCCGTAGAAGGGGTCGGGTCTCTCTGCTTGACATCAGAGGAGCTGAGAAAGTCTAAGGCCGCTGACTCGTCAGGCGCCGCCATCTTTGGCGGACAGTAAGCAGTCGATTCCCTCGTGGGCTGCAGGATCAGGATCAGCCCGTCGATCCGTTTGCAAATCCTCCGGTCAAATTCTTCCATCATTCCTTGGAAGTAAAAATACATCTCCTCCATGGCTCACGCTCTGTAGTACACTTAGTGCCTGAAGCTCCTGGTGCAGATTTGCCTCCGTATATCTGGCCACCCGCTGTAGTGCTTCTTAATCCTGGTCGGCTCCCTTCCAGAAGGCTAATGTCCCTCCAGTCTCCAGGGGGGTTATGTGTCCCGAAAAAAGAGCAACTTTAGTGCCCAAATTCAACTTTTATAGTTCACAATACACGGAGCTCACACATAGTACGTCTGTCTGGTATCTTTGTTTTTATTTAATAATCACATTTTTAAGATTCTAAGTTAAAGTAATTTCATCTTTTTAAATGTGATTTCTATCAACAGGGCAGGATATTCATGATCGGGATAAAAAAGGATCATTAAATACAATACAATTGTATAAGCAACAATTGCAAAGACAATGCTCTAGCACGTACTCTCTGAACTTAAAATGATCAAATTTCAAGATATACCTTTTGCCAGCCTCCTATATCATATGACAGCCATCACAGACTCATACATGTATACACTGTAAACTCTTGCACATGCTCAGTAGTAGCTGATGCATCAGAAAGTGTGCAAATAGAAAGAATGTGCATAATTTAATAATGGAAGTAAATTGAAAAGTATCTTAAAACTGCATGTTCTATCTGAATCGTTTAAGTTTAATTTTGACTTAAGTTTCCCTTTAACCATTTGCAATTTCATCCTGTTTATTGGCAACCTAGATCAGTTGCCCGGGTTTAATATTAAACAGAACAACAATCCTGTTTTGAAAAAAAAATGTACTTTACAGTTTTTAGAACTTTGCGTCACTATCTTCTTACAGTAATGGATATTCAGCAAAGGCAAAACCTCATTCTGTACAGTGAGGTTTGAAACTTTTAATGATCATTTAAACCTTGTTACTTGTGAGAACTGTTAAAATCCTATAACCTAGATAAATAATTTCCCCACAGTTTTCTTCTTGATTATAGTTTAAAATCTCACCAAAATGAAAAACAAGGTTTTCTTAATTAACTAAATATTAATTAAAAAAATTACTTTTAAAATGTTAGAAGTTTAAAAACATCATTGATCAAACATCTCTATGCCCAATATATCCATCATACCTATATGCAAAAGTCATTCAGATTGTTTAACACTTATCATAAACAACAGATTAAATTGCACTCACACAAACTCCATTAACCCCTGTCATCCATTATCAGCAGTTCTGAGTGCTGTTGTGGAAAAATGGAGATGGTATTTTGTGTGAGTTAACAAACGTATCTATGTTTAATTCAGAAAGATTTTTGTTAACGAAAAACATTTTTTTACCAAAAATCAGAATTTTTTTGTTTAGAAATATTGGAATCGACCAGGAATTTAGAAATAAACTTTAATTAATTGAATTTAAAAAATAGACTCCATATGAGTATTTTTTTTATTGAGTTTACAATTTAAGATATTACAGGCAAACTATAAAATGTTACACAATTGTAGTTATAGATTTGACAAGTATGATATAACCATTTCACATATACACTTCAACAACAAAAGATGACAGTAAAAACATGTATAAAGAACCTACAGATATTTCAAACGAATCAGAGTCACTTCTATAATATTAAGCTTGCATCTCTCTAATAATAATTGGCTAATAAACCACAGATTTAGGGCCAGATTACAAGTGGAAAATTATTTAGTGCTTTCATTTGTGCAAACACCGCCAGAAGTCAACTTTTAACCCTTGCAGGTTAGCACATGTATTACAAGTTGCAAGTACTCTCACAAGCCCCAGACATAAGACTACAGGGCCTATTTATCAAAGCGTCAACTGAAAATATCAAGTTCAGCAAATGTTGAAATTTGTGACGTAAAATACGATCCTGCGATCTCAATCCGAGCAGATCGATGCGAGTTGAAAACCGTGGTATTCGAGCGGAATTGTGTTAATTCACCCTCCTATTCAACACTATTTGAAGCTCTCACGAAGTTATAAAAAAGTTATATTATAAGTTATAAAAAATTCTACATTTACGCTCGCGTCTTTTCCGACTCAGCGTACCTAGTTTTTAATCTGCCACCCTTGAGGTCGCGGATGCCATAGAACTCAAAGGGAGTCTGAAAACACAGAAAGCTTATGTCCAATGTTGCAAGAGAATGAAGTATATTACATAATAAAAGTAAATTAGAAACTTTATTAAAATTGTATACCCTTTCTAAATCAAACAATATTATTGCTACACATTTGGTGCACTAGTAGATATAGGGATAAAAATGAAAAATACATTACTACTTATGGATTATGCTACAAATTTGTCTCTCATTACAAAGCAAGGGGACAATATTATTTCTACATATTTGGTGCAAAGTTTTGCCCCAAACTTGTTGCACTAATAGATATAGAGATAAAAATGAAATAAATACACAACATAATATAGCTAACTTCGTTTTTAGTTTTTGTGAAAAATCTATGTGCACCATGTTTAAGTCATGTAATATAAGTCCCACGCCATATTTGACTCCACACTTTTCGCACCAATTATGACGCAAACTCCTAAATAACCCACACACTAGTGAATTTTTCCACCACTTTTGATTGGAATATGCATAATCACATGATTTATGACATCTGCCAATCTGATTCAAATACACATTATAAACTATCACTAACGGATCAAAATCCTCAATACTTGTGTCATTGATCACTCATCAGAACTTGTAAGTGCCATTTGTTACATTGTGTTTTATACTTTGAAAGTATGTATATGTGAAATTAGTATTAAAGATAATCATTGATGCTGACATTAGGACACAGTGTAATATTTTAGACAAGGATTTTAAAATTCGAATTGATATTTGATTCAATAGAATCTTAAGCTGGTAGCTCAAAGGGATAGCCCACCTAACATTAAACTGTCATTATTCAGATACAGCAGAAATTAAAATCACCTCTTTACTCTCATGCTATTTTCAGTGTATTCCTTCCTTCTCTTGAATTTCTTTTTCAGTCAGAAATGTCATCTTATATGCCAGCCCATTTTATAACACCTGTGAAGGGGTGGATTTTAAAAATAGATTGCAATCAGGAGGGGTTAGACAGGTGCAGAAAGAAAACTGGCCCAGCTCTTAAAGAGACAGGAAACCCCAAAATATTATTTTATGATTTGGATAGAACATACAACTTTCCAATTTACTTCTATTCTCAAATTTGCTTCATTCTCTTGTTATCCTTTGCTGAAGGAACAGCATTGCACTACTGGCAGATAGCTGAACACATCTATTTAGCCAATCACAAGAGACAAATGTGTGCAGGCACCAATTAGCAGCTAGCTCCCACTAGTGCAACTTAATTTTTTACTTTCCTATCCCTCTAAAATATCCATTGATTGCAAATAAATACATATGATACTCTGATTACATGTTAGATTTGCAATTATTCCTGCTCAGAATAATAATACATTTACAATATATACATATAGTGGTATAAATAAACACAGAGATATTACAGACAACATTGTTTAGAACAAAAAATGGAACTTAGGGACATGTAAATATGTTTGCAAAAGTTTTCTGAAATAACACATATTTATATATATATATATATATATATATATATATATATATATATATATATATACACACATATATACAAGTATGTGCTGTGCAAGGATATATGTACAAATTCTAGCATTAATAATAATTTTATAAATAAATACAAAATTACTCCTAGAAATACAAATACACATTAATTTCTGTGAAAGTATCATATAACAAATCAATATAAAAATAACTTTCTATGAGATATTGTTTGTTGAGGTATAAATCAATATATTTCTTGGACATTAACATATGAAAAATAAAAGATTATCTTTAGAGAAATGTGCTTGTTCATGGACAGTAATGAAATGGTATAAATAAAGTTGTGAAAAACCCGAATAACAGCGACATCGATGAATGTTAGTTAACCCGATCCTCTTTGCACCGTACTTGATGCGTGTGTTTTTGACGTTTTATTTTAATAAATAAGGAGATTGTATTCAGATCCGGCACAGCGATGTCTCGCGAGCGTATTGACGTCGGCCAATGCAACATAGTTGACGCTTTGATAAGTAGACCCCATAATCTTCAAACAAAATAGTTGTCATATGTTAGTCCTAATCAAAGCAAAACCATCAGTCTAAAACAATAGTGGAGTCCACCAGACACTACACAGAACTCACTCAGGACAAGTTGTCGGCAAATAAGGGAATCCAGCTCTCTTTGCCAGAGATGACCATAAACCCGTCAAGTCCCCAAAGTCATACATTATAAATACCGGCATAGAGGATCTTCTGTTCTAAGACTGTCCGATCTTGTTTGTCATGGGTACAGTGGCAAGAAAAAGTATGTGAAACCTTTGAAATTAGTTGGTTTTCTGCATGAATTGGTCATAAAGTGTCATCTCATCTTCATTAAATTGACAAATATAGACAAACACAATGCACTTAAGCTAACAACTTCCAAACAATTATAATCTTTCATGTCTTTATTGAACACATCCCATTAAACATTCACTGTGCTGTGGAAAAAGTGAACACTTGGCTTTAATAGCTAGTTGATCCTCCTTTTGCAGCAATAACCTCAACCAAATGTTTCCTGTAGCTGCTGCTGATTAGACCTGCACAATGTTCAGGAGGAATTTTAGGACCACTCTTTCTTACAGAACTGCTTCAGCTTAGCCATATTATTAGGATGTCTGGTGTGAAAAGCTCTCTTTAGGTCATTCCACAGTATCTCTATGGGTTTAAGGTCTGGGCTCTGACTAGGCCACTTTTTCTGTTGTGGATTTACTTCAATGTTTAGGATAATGGTCCTGCAGCATCACCTAACTTCTACTGACCCTTCATTTTGCAGCATAACTATTTTTCATTTGACAATAAATATTTTTTTACAAATTGCTTTGTGAGATGTACACATAAGGGTGTTATTTATGTATTACATTGTACTTGTAACTTATTATATTTGGATGAAACAACACAATGTGGACGATTTATTATGCCTCGAATGCTGCTATATGCAGCTGTCTCCGCGCGAGCCTTTAGGCTCGATGCAAACATAAGTTAAGAAGCAGCAGTCTTAAGACCGCTGCTCCTTAACTCGTCCGCCACCTCTGAGGTGGCGGACAGCAAACTGCCCAATCGCATACGTTTGGGTTGACTGACACCCCCTGCTAGCGGCCGATTGGCCGCAAATTCGCAGGGGGCGGCATTGCACAAGCACTTCACAAGGAATACTTGTGCAATGATAAAAGCTGACAGTGTATGCTGTCTGCATTTATCGATGTCTGGCGGACATGATCGCTACAGCGGATCATGTCCGTCAGACACATGATAAATCGGCCCCATAGTTTTCGTGATGTTCGTGATAGAATCCGGGTACACCTGTGCAACATTGAAAAAGGTGATTTGGATACCCATCTCTGTAGACATTTTAGGGACAAACACAGTAATAAGATCTCTGAATTAAAATATTGGGGTCCCTGTAAAGATACTCCAAATTGGAGAGGGGGTGACTTTGAAAAGAGACTCTTAATCAAGGAGGCAGAAATGATCTATCTGAATTAGACCTTTCACCTTTTCTATCAGAATAAAGAAATAGATATATGGGTTTGAATATTATGGGCTAGTTAACAAATGGAGTGCAAATTTATTGCACGCCTGTAAACGGGTGAACTTGTGTGATAAATAAACAGCCATTACAAGTGGCGGGTTATTGCTACAGTGAGCTCGCAGTAGCAATTAGCGCTCAGAAAATTAAGCAAAGATCTCATTATATATATGAATATCTATTTAAAAATACTTTGAACATATTCCCGTATGTGAAGAACATTGGAATGTGAAATATTTACAGCAAATACACAGTTAAACACTTTATTAAATATGAATATTGCATAATTATGATTTTTCATGTTTTCAAAGGGCTCTAATGCACTTCTTTTTATATATATATATATATATATATATATATATATATATATATATACATACTGTATATATATATATATATACACACATACACATGTATGTATATATATATATATATATATATATATATATATATATATGTCTGTAAATACAAATATACACATATAAATACATCTGTACACACATATATATTCATACGTATATATATATTTAGACAAGTATATATGTATGTATCTCTATGTTAAAGCCCTTTGCATGCCTTTTTTTCTTCTTCTAGCACCCGAGACTTCATATCTTTGAGCCCTTATTACTTTTTTATGCAATATTTTTTGAATAATTTTTATTAAATAGTATTTTTATGATTGTAACTGTACAGTTTAATGTATTTTTAATGTTTTTTGTGCAACTTTTTAGTCAACCATATACAGTTAACTGAGAGCTATAGACTTATGGTATCCCGACGAGCATTAAATTCAATTGTGCTTGAGCAAAAGCCTTTACTTTTAACTTGTAATATGCGCAATACTTCCGATACACGCAAAGAGCTGTGATTAACCCCTTTTTTCGTTTGTGCGCAAGTTAGCGCGCCACCTGGAATCTAGCCCTTAGTGTGTTAATTAGTTAAAACTGCTTGTGTTTTTTGATTACTGGAACTTAGATGAACATCAAACCAGATTTTAAGACAAATGTATACATAAATGCAGTCATTTCGAAAAGGGTTCACATACTTTTTCTTGCCACTGTATATATCTCTCAGCATTCAGTTCTCCAAATTACTCACCTGATAGACCTTTGCATGGTCAGCTATTGATATTGAAGATTGCATTTCGGCGGAGTTAGGAAGACTGTTTATATTTCCAATTGAAGGGGCAAGTAATGCAGTATCGGTTGGCATTACAGCTACATAAGTTACAGCATGCTGCCCAGGCTCACCAGGTTGTGAAGCAATACCAATAGGCTAAGATCTGTAGGTCGTCAGTGAATCTCAACCTATACTCCTCTAGTATTTTATGGATTTCTAGATAAAATCTCCCTCTCTCTTTTGCTCTCTTTTTCCCCCTCTTTTGCTCTCTTTATCACTGCCTCTCTTTTGCTCGCGCTCTCTCCCCCTCTCTTTTGCTCTCTCTCCCCCCTCCCTTTTGCTCTCTCTCCCCCCTCCCTTTTGCTCTCTCTCCCCCCTCCCTTTTGCTCTCTCTCCCTTCCCCCTCTCTTGCTCTCTCTCTTCCCCCTCTCTTTTGTTCTCTCTCACATTTGCTCTCTCTCACCCCTCTCTTTTGCTCTCTCTCTCCCCCCTCTATTTTGCTCTCTCTCTCCCCCCTCTTTTTTGCTCTCTGTCTCCCCCTCTATTTTGCTCTCTCCCCCTCTCTTTTCCTCTCTCCTCCCTCTCTTTTGCTTTGTCCCCCTCTCTTTTGCTCTCTCTCCCCCCTCTCTTTTGCTCTTTCCCCTATCTCTTTTGCTCTCCCCCTCTCTTTTGCTTGCTCTCTCCCCCCCTTCTCTTTTGCTCTCTCTCTCTCCCCCTCTCTTTTGCTCTCTCCCACCTCTCTTTTGCTCACTCCCCCCTCTCTTTTGCGCCTTATCCCCTCTCTTTTGCTCTCTCCTCCCTCTCTTTTGCTCTCTCTCTCCCCCTCTCTTTTGCTTGCTCTCTCTCTCTCCCCCTCTCTTTTGCTCTCTCTTCCCTCTCTTTTGCTCTCTCTCCCCTCTCTTTTGCTCTTTCTTCCCTCTCTTTTGGTCTCTCCCCCCTCTCCTTGGCTCTCTCTTTCTTCTCCTCTCTTTTGTTCTCTCTCTCTCCCCCTCTCTTTTGCACTCTTTCTCCCCCTCTCTTTCTCTCCCCCTCTCGTTTGCTCTCTCTCCCTCCCCCTCTCTTTTGCTCTCTCTCTTCTCCCCTCTCTTTTGCACTCTCTCTCCTCCCCTCTCTTTTGCACTCTCTCTCCTCCCCTCTCTTTTGCACTCTCTCTCCTCCCCTCTCTTTTGTTCTCTCTCTCCCCCCTCTCGTTTTCTCTCTTCCCCTCTCTTTTGCTCTCTCCCCTCTTTCTTTTGCTCTGTCTCTCTCTCCCCCTCTCTTTTGCTCTCTCCCCCTCTCTTTTGTGCTCTCTCTCCCCCCTCTCTTTTGCTCTCTCTCCTGCCTCTTTTGCTCTCTCTCCCCTCTCTTTTGCTCTCTCTCTCTCTCCCCCTCTCTGTTGCTCTCTCCCCCTCTCTCTTTTGTTCTCTCTCCCCTCTTTTTTGCTCTCTCTCTCCCTCTCTTTGGCTTTCTCTCCTGCTCTCTTTTCTCCTCTCTTTTGCTCTCACTCTCCCCCTCTCTTTTTCTCTCTCCCCCTCTCTTTTGCTTTCTCTCCCCCCTCTTTTGCTCTCTCCCCCCCTCTTTTGCTCTCTCTCCTCCCTTTTTTGCTCTCTCTCCCCACTCTTTTGCTCTCTCTCCCCTCTCTTTTGCTCTCTCTCCCCTTTTTTTGCTCTCTCTCCCCTATCTCTTTTTCTCTCTCCCCTCTCTTTTTCTCTCTCTCTCTCACCCCTCTTTTGCTCTCTCTATTCCCCCTTTTGCTCTCTCTCTCCCCCTCTCTTTTGCTCTCTCTCCCCCCTCTTTGCGCTCTCTCACACGGCCACTCCTGCCCGGCCACTCTTACCTGGCCCGCTCCCGACCCGCCCCCCACCACGACCGCTCCCGCCTGGCCACGCCACCATTATGGTGTTCCTGCCTGGCCATGGCTGCTTCTGCCCACGCTCTCTGCTGTCTGATCCTACGGCCAGGTATATTTGTCCTCGCCCAGTCTCTACTGCGCATGACAGCTATGGACAAACATACCTGGCCTTTATATTAAATGATAGTCAGTAGTGTTCTACTGAGGCCTTGCAGAACACATCTTGTAAGCCAATGACAAGAGGAACTTGTGTGTAGCTACCAATCACCAGCTGGCTCCCTGTAGTGCATTTCTGTTCTGGGTGAGAAAACCTAGGTATGCCAGGAGAACAAAGGAAATTTGATTATGGAAGTAAACTGAAAAGTCTTTTAAAATTGCATTCTCTTTCGGAACCATTAAAGTAATTATGCCTTTCATGTCCCTTTAAATATTTATTTTTAATGATCCCTGTTGAAAATATATACATTTTTAAATATAATCATGTGTCTGTAGCTTGTAAACAAATTACATCATCTGGGTTGCAAAACAATCAGCAATATGTGAAAAGACAGAGGCAACTTTGAATATGCTATTGCTGTTTATGTGGATCTAAGGTTTTTTAAGTGACCTCTAGCTTTATTATTATTATCGGTAATTTTTAGAGCGCCAACAGATTCTGCAGCACTAGGCAGAGTACAACAAAACAATTATAGGGATCAAATGGGTAGAGGGCCCTGTCAAGAGTCACACTGTTGTAGTCAGCTCTTAAGAAGGTGATCTACAAACAGCTGGACTCTTAGGCTTACATGCTAAGGGGTTTCAGGGGATAGCAATGGAGGAGAGGAACTGGTATAAAGAAAGGTTAGTGTAGGTTGTATGCATCCCTGAACAGTAGAGTCTTTAGGGAGCGCTTGAAACTTTCAAAACTAGGGGAGTGTCTTGTGGAGCCAGGCAGAGAGTTCCACGAGATGGGAGCCAGTCTGGAGAAGTCCTGTAAACGAGAGTGTGATGAGGTAACAAGAGAGGAGGAGAGGAGGAGGTCATGAGCAGAGCGAAAGGGATGGGAGGGAGAGTATCTGGAGACAATGTGTGATATAGAGGGGGAGCAGTGCAGTTGAGGGTTTTTATATGTCAGAGTGAGAATTTTGTGTTTAATCCTAGAGGCAAGAGGAAGCCAGTGAAGGGATTGGCAGAGAGGTGCAGCAGATGAAGAGCGACGTGTAAGGAAGATGAGCCTGGCAGAGGCATTCATTATGGATTGTAAAGGAGCTAGGCGGCAGCGGTGGAGACCAGTGAGGACAGAGTTGCAGTAATCGAGGCGGGAAAGGATGACAGAGTGGATTAAAATCTTAGTTGTGTCTTTAGTAAGGAAATAAAGCTTTAAGTGAAATAAGAATGTGTCAAGTGACCAAACGTCTTAGAGAAAGATTACAATTTATTTAATTCATGGAGTTTTAAACTGTTTCTAGACACTAGACAAATGAACACAAATTAATAAGATATTAACCACTAAGTAAAAATTAGTCATCGGTTTTCTCCCAAATGGTATTGATTTGAAAAATATGATAGAAACCAATATAAAGGAAACCTCATTTTGATGTATGTATTGATTAGTAAATGTGTAATTAGTATGTTAGGCAAATGTATCAATTATACTATAAGTAATGCTTGTCATATAAATCTCCAAAAAAGTAGCAGAACTTATGGATTGTTATAAATGTATTCATTCATGAGTATTAATATGAACCTATAAGAGTATTAAAAACATAATGCAGTTTACATTCCTCTCCTCAACGTTGCCTGTTTCTTTGTGCTTCTTCAAAAGACCTTGGACAACAGCTGTCTGCCTTGAAATTTGTGCCTGGGAGAGACCTTACTGATGCAGTATTACTACCTTGTGTCTTGTTGCTGTGCTCAGTCTTGCCATGGTGTATGACTTTTCACATTAAACTGTCTTCAGCAACCTCACCTTCACCTAGATGACGAGTTTTGCGCTAAACAGGATGCGAAAATAAAGCCAAAGAAATTGCGTTATTGCACTCTCCATAGCTCTGCCATTACGAGTTACTGAAAAGCCTCCTTGTGCTGTGCGTTATGGTGCGTTAAGGTCCATACCGCCCAAAAGCCAAGGGCTGATTTGACGTGCTCGTGCACGATTTGCCCCATAGACATTAATGGAGAAAAAGTGTTAGAAAAAACTAACACCTGCGATCGCGGAATGGAGATCGCCGTAACGCAACCCCATTGATGTCTATGGGGAAAAGAAAGTTATGTTTCAACCCAACACCCTAACATAAACCCCTAGTTTAAACACCCCTAATCCCCCGCCCCTGACATCGCCGACACTAAATAAAATTATTAATCCCTAATCCGCCGCTCCCCGACGCTAAATAAAAGTTATTAAACCCTAATCCGCCGCCCGACACTAATAAAAGTTATTAACCCCTAATCCGCCGCTCCCCGACAGTGTAGACACTAAATATAATTATTAACCCCTAATCCGCTGCTCCCTGACATCACCAACACTATAATAAAGTATTAACCCCTAAACCTCCAGCCCCCCATATCGTAACTACTAAACTAAACCTATTAACCTCTAAACTGCCGGCCCCCCACATCACAAAACACTAAATTAAACTATTAACCCCTAAACCTAACACCCCCGTAACTTTAAATTAAAATTACAAAATAACTATCTTAAAATAAATAAAAACTTACATATGAAATTAAAAAAAATATAAGTTTAAACTATAAATTAACCTAACATAACTACCAATTAAAAAATCTAAATTACAAATTTAAAAAAACCTAACACTACCCCAAAATAAAAACACCCCCTAACCTACAATAAACTACTAATAGCCCGTAAAAGGGCCTTTTGTATGGCATTGCCTTAAAGGGACATTAAACCCAAAAAATGTCTTTCATTAAACAGATAGAGAATGCAATTTTGAAAAGTTTCCAATTTACTTCTATTATCAAATTTGCTTTGTTCTCATGTTATTCTTTGTTGAAGGGATACCTAGGTAGGTAGCATGAATATGCCTGAAGAACTACATGACAGGAAATAGTGCTGCCATCCAGTGCTCCTGCTAATGTATAACATTAGTGCAAAACTGCTGCCATATAGAGCTGCAGACACCTGCACACTCATAAGCTTACTTGACTGCTTTTCGACAAAGGATAACAAGAAAACAAAGACAATATGATAACAGAAGTAAATTGGAAATTGCGTGCTCTAACTGAATCATTAAAGAAAAAAAAGGGTTTTATTTCCCTTTAAGTTAAACAGATCTTTTACCTTAAAAAAATTACTAAGTCACCCATAAAAGTAACCCCCTCACCCAACCAACCCCCCAAAATAAAAAAAATAACTCTAAAAAATCCTAAACTACCCATTGTCCCTAAAAGGACATTCAGCTCTTTTACAAGTGCCCATTCCTAATCTTTAAAAAAAAACACCACCAAAAAAACATAACACTAAGCCCATACATTTTACTCACGTTTCCTGAAGTTCAAACATCCATCTTCATCCAGGCAGCGAGAAGTCTTCATCCATATCGGGGACGTCTTTTATCTTCATCCTGTGCAGAGCGTCCTCTTCATATGGTCACCGCCGTACACTGAAGTTGAATGCAAGGTAGCCGTTTCAAAATGGTGTACCTTGCATTCCTATTGGCGGATTTGATTCATAAAATTCAAATCAGCCAATAGGATGAGACCTTCTGAAATCCTATTGGCTGTTCAAAACAGCCAATAGGATGAGAGCTACTGAAATCCTATTGGCTGATTTGAACAGCCAATAGGATTTCAGTAGCTCTCATCCTATTGGCTGTTTAGGGGTTAATAGTTTCATTTAGTGTTTTGCGATGGGGGTGGTTTAGGGGTTAATAGGTTTAGTAGTTACGAAGTGGGGGGCTGGGGGTTTAGGGGTTAATACTTTATTATAGTGTTGGCGATGTGGGGGGCTGGCTGTTTAGGGGTTAATAGGTTTATTTAATAGTCGCGATGTGGGTGGGCAGCAGATTAGCGGTTAATAAGGTTAATATAGTGTTTGCGAAGCGGGAGGTTGGCGGTTTAGTGGTTAATAGGTTTATTTAGTGTTGGCGATGTCGGGGGTGGTGGATTAGGGGTTAATAGGTTAATTTTATAGTCGCAATGTGGGTGGGCGGCAAATTAGGGGTTAATAAGTTTAATATAGTGTTTGTAATGCGGGAGGGCAACGTTTTAGGGATTAATAGGTAGTGTATGGGGGTTAGTCTACTTTGTAACATTTTAGTTATGAGTTTTGTGAAACATTTTTGTTTTGCAAAATCCATAACTACTGGTCTCAGATGTTTGTATAGATTGTGTCGGTATAGTCTATAACGCAAGCATTCTAGCCGGACCGCACAACCTGTAATACGGGGCTTTGGAAAATCCTGCACTCAAACCTCCATTTTTTGAGTTCGGAACGGACGTTGCATTATAGCTGTACCGACACGACTCGTAATATGCGTTCTTGGCCATTTCAGTGTTAATAGTCATACCTCAAAACTTGGAAAATAGCTGCTTGTTATCAGATTTTGGCTGTTCCTCACCAAGTTTTTTTTTTTTTAAATTTTTAAAGCTTTATTGTAGAAGATAAAGTAAAAAAATCTAAATGCAAAACATCTATGTAGAAAACAAAATGTCAGGTAACAATATTGGCTAGTCAAGTACAAATAAGTTCTTCTGGATATTAAAGGGGAGGGTCCTTGATGTTGTTAGTCCCCTTCTTTTTTTTTCCCCCAATAGTAATATTGTCCATATCCAGATCTGGGTTAGTGGGTCACAGCAAAGTTATAAAACTGATTAGACAAAATCAAAAAGAGTAAAGTAGAGCAGTATAGATAAGAAAGAAGAATAGAAAATAGAACACGTCTATGAGAATAACTCGGATATTATAAGGTATGGTAATTATGCGGGGTGAACGTCTTCACCCAGTTTTATTCCTTCTACACAGCTGTTTCTGTTTCAGTTAATGACTTAGGGGCCAAATTATCAAGTTCCGATTGGAGCTTGATGCCCCCTTGTTTCCAGTGATCCTTCATGTCCGCTCACACATTGATAAATATGCCCCTATATGCCAACAAAATCCCTGACTTTGTTCAACTAGCCCTAGAAGAATTGATGCTATTTTTGAAGGCAAAAGGTGGTCGCACCAAATATTCATTTGATTTAGATTTTTCTTCTGTTCACTCACTTTGCATTTTGATCATTCATTCTTACTTACATCATGTTTTTTACACACACGCATGTTATTGCTAAAAGGGTAATAGGATGCACCCAAGTAATGTTGGCCATGCTAAACAGTCTCTGTTTATTCTGTTTCTTGCAATACCAGATTGTGTGCTATTCCAAGCGCAGGCTCACAATATCGATAGAACACCCTTCACAATCAATAGCCCTCCTTTAGAAATTACAGCCATACAGTGGCATCTCCTCAAAGCAGATAGTAACACATAAAGCAATCCTTTTATCTTTTTGGTAATGCACTTCTTGATGCCAGTAAGACACACTGGGCAGAGCTTTTACACTTGTGGTTGCCAGTAACGCAGAAACCAGTGAATTATCTTCCCCTTTACTTAAAATAAGGAATAAACCAGTGTTTTTAAACCATCTTAGCTGTCAGTTACACATATAGTAGTGCATGAGAGAGTTACTTTTTCTGGTGATATATTTGTATTAGAGGCATAGGAAACCTTTCAAATTTAGCTGCAGCTCCGGGATGTTAAAAAAAAACCTGGACATTCTCCAAAATGTTTGTATAGATTTTATTGGATAGCCTGTTAAAATATTGGACAGTCCGGTTGAACACTGAACATCTGCCATCTCTAAACAGAGGTGAAATATACATTATGGAGATCTCTTGATATTTTTTTTTATTATTTCAGCAAAAAGCCCCTGGAAAAGATTTATTTAACATGAGCTGCAGTCATCTAAATCTAACAGAAAAAGAATACTTTGGTTTGGAATTCAGAAGTCACTCTGGATACAATGTAAGTGGATAACTTTGACCATAAAAAAGAGGAATACTGATTTCACCCCGTTTTTTTTTTTAAAAGAGATATGAAACCCACTTTTTTTCTTTCATGCTTTAGATACAGCATGCCATTTTAAGCAACTTTCTAATTTACTCCTATTATCAATTTTTCTTTGTTCTCTTGGTATATTTATTGGAAAAGCAGCAATGTATTAGGAGCCGACTCATTTTTGGTTCAACACCTGGGTAGGGCTTGCTGATTAGTGGCTAAATGTAACCACCAATCAGCAAGCGCTACCCAGGGTGCTGAGCCAAAAAATGGAAAGAAGAAATGTGGGTTTCATATCCCTTTAAGTGAATTTTGAGAAATGTATTGTATAGTTATTATGCGGGTAATGTATTTTACTAGTCCAATAAAATAGTGGACATTAGTACCATTTTTATATTTTAAAATGAATGATATAGTGCCTAATGCATATCTAGTATAGCAATAACTAAACAGGATAAAGGCAAAAATAGTCTTCTTTCATCTGAGATTTAAATGGATAAAAAGGAATAATAATAAATTCCTCTGCTGTATTATAGAGCATTTAATCATTGCACTATTGCTTAAACAAATATATATCTTTAACTCCAGAAAAAGGGTTAAACACTTACGGCTAGATTACGAGTTGTGCGTTAGGTTTAAAAAGCAGCATTAAGAGGTCCTAACGCTGCTTTTTAACGTCCGCTGGTATTACGAGTCTTGCAGGTACAGGCTCACCGCTCACTTTTTTGGCCAGACTTAGAAAAACCGCAAATCCATTTACGTAAATTGCGTATCCTCTTTTTTCAATGGGACTTGCATAGCGCCGGTATTACGAGTCTGACAAAAAGTGAGCGGTAGACCCTCTCCTGTCAAGCCTGGTACTGCATTTTAAAGTCAGTAGTTAAGAGTTTTACACTACAACGCCGTAGCATAAAACTCATAACTAAAGTGTCAAAAAGTACACTAACACCCATAAACTACCTATTAACCCCTAAACCGAGGCCCCCCCACATTGCAAACACTAAAATAAAAATTTTAATCTGCTGAACCGGACATCACCGCCACTATAATAAACATATTAACCCCTAAACCACCGCACTCCCGCATCGCAAACACTAGTTAAACATTATTAACCCCTAATCTGCCGTCCCTAACATTGACTACCTAGCTAAAATAAATACAAAGTTACCTGTAAAATAAAACCTAACCTAAATTACACTAACACCTAACACTACACTATAATTAAATTAATTCCATAAATTAAATAGAATTAAATACAATTAAATACAATTAAATACAATTATCTAAAGTACAAAAAAACAAACACTAAATTACAGAAAATAATAAACAAATTACAAGATTTTTAAACTAATTACACCTAATCTAATCCCCCTAACAAAATAAAAAGCCCCCCCCAAAATAAAAAAGCCCTACCCTTCACTAAATTACAAATAGCCCTTAAAAGGGACTTTTGCGGGGCATTGCCCCAAAGTAATCAGCTCTTTTACCTGTAAAAAAAATTACAAATCCCCCCCAAACAATAAAACCCACCACCCACACAACCAACCCTACTCTAAAACCCACCCAATGCCCCTTAAAAAACCTAACACTAACCCCTTGAAGATCACCTTACCGGGAGAAGTCTTCATCCAACTCGGGCAAAGTCCTCAACGAGGCCGGGAGAAGTCTTCATCCAAGCCCGGGCGAAGTGGTCCTCCAGACAGGCAGAAGTCTTCATCCAGACAGCATCTTCTATCTTCATCCATCCGGCGCAGAGCGGGTGCATCTTCAAGACATCCGGCGCGTAGCCTCCTCTTCCAACAAAGTATTCTTACTAAATGATGGTTCCTTTAAGTGACGTCATCTAAGATGGTGTCCCTTCAATTCCGATTGGCTGATAAGGTAGAAAAAATCCTATCGGCTGATGCAATCAGCCAATAGGATTGAGCTGGCATTCTATTGGCTGATTGGAACAGCCAATAGAATGCCAGCTCAATCATATTGGCTTATTGGATCAGTCAATAGGATTGAACTTCAATCCTATTGGCTGATTGCATCAGACAATAGGATTTTTTCTACCTTAATTCCGATTGGCTGATAGAATTCTATAAGCCAATTGGAATTGAAGGGACGCCATCTTGGATGACGTCACTTAAAGGAGAAGACTTTGTTGGAAAAGGATGCTCCGCGCCGGATGTCTTGAAGATGGACCCGCTCGGCGCTGGATGGATGAAGATAGAAGATGCAGTCTGGATGAAGACTTCTGCCCGTCTGGAGGACCACTTCACCCAGCTTGGATCAAGACTTCTCCAGGTAAGGTGATCTTCAAGGGGTTAGTGTTAGGTTTTGTTAAGGGGGTATTGGGCAGGTTTTAGAGTAGGGTTGGTTATGTGGGTGGTGGGTTTTAATGTTGGGGGGGAATTTGTAAAAGAGCTGATTACTTTGGGGCAATGCCCCACAAAAGGCCCTTTTAAGGGCTATTTGTAATTTAGTGTAGGGTAAGGCTTTTTTTTATTTTGGGGGGGCTTTTTTATTTTGTTAGGGGGATTAGATTAGGTATAATTAGTTTAAAAATATTGTAATTTGTTTATTATTTTCTGTAATTTAGTGATTGTTTTTTTGTACTTTAGATAATTGTATTTAATTTAGGGAATTAATTTAATTATAGTGTAGTGTTAGTGTAATTTAGGTTAGGATTTATTTTACAGGTAAATTTGTATTTATTTTAACTAGGTAGTTATTAAATAGTTAATAACGATTTAGTAACTATTCTACCTAGTTAAAATAAATACAAACTTGCCTGTAAAATAAAAATGAAACCTAAGCTAGATACAATGTAACTATTAGTTATATTGTAGCTAACTTAGGGTTTACTTTATAGGTAAGTATTTAGTTTTAATAGGAATTATTTAGTTAATTATAGTAATTTTATTTAGATTTATTTAAATTATATTTAAGTTAGTGGGGGTTAGGGTTAGGGCTAGACTTAGGTTTAGGGGTTAATAAATTTAGAATAGTGGCAGCGACGTTGGGGGTGGCAGATTAGGGGTTAATAAATGTAGGTAGGTGGCTGCGATGTTAGGGACAGTAGATTAGGGGGTTAATAATATTTAACTAATGTTTGCGATGCGAGAGTGCTGCGGTTTAGGGGTTAATATGTTTATTATAGTGGTGGCGACATTGGGGGCGGCAGATTAGGGATTAATAAATATAATGTAGGTGTCGGCGATGTTGGGGGCAGCAGATTAGGGGTTCATAAGTATAATGTAGGTGGCGGCGGTGTCCGGAGCAGCAGATTAGGGGTTAATAATTATAATGTAGGTGTCGGCGATGTCGGGGGCGGCAGAATAGGGGTTAATAAGTGTAAGATTAGGGGTGTTTAGACTCAGGGTTCAGGTTAGGGTGTTAGGTGTAGATATAAAATGTATTTCTCCATAGGAATCAATGAGGCTGCGTTAGTGAGTTTTATGCTGCTTTTTTGTAGGTGTTAGACTTTTTTTCAGACGGCTCTCCCCGTTGATTCTTATGGGGAAATCGTGCACGTTACACCAGTTCACCGCTAACGTAAGCAGCGCTGGTATTGGAGTGTGGTAATGAGCAAACTTTTGCTCAACACTCACTTCTTGTCTGGTTTGTAAAAACCCATAATACCAGTGCTGTCTGTAAGTGAGCGGTGAGCATAAACTGCTCGCTAGCACCGCACAGCCTCTAACGCAAAACTCGTAATCTAGGTGATAGTTAATGTTAGCTTTGGATTGGCAATACATTGTTGATCCGGAGATCAACATCGCTGGTGATTGAAATCTACACACATATGCTTCAACTGCCTGGAAGTAAATTATTTTTATTTCACTTTTGGGAGTAATGTGCAAGGTCATTTCTGAGAGTGATATACATACAGTATATGAGTAATCTGTTGTAGATATCTATTGTCTAGTTATTTATTATATACAATGTACAGAATAGTATCTTATGTAGTTTAGTGTAGTTAGGTTTAAATCACAATTACTATGCTTTATATTTATTCACTTAACATTGAGATTATCTACACATTTTTTTAGGAAGTGTGATAGGTTTAAGGGACACTGAACCCTGTTTTTTTCTTTCGTAATTCAGATAGAGCATGCAATTTTTTTTTTTTTAATTGTTTTATTTATAATCCAAGTCACTGTCCAAAAACAATATCAACCATTTTGAAAACATGGCATAATCAAAAGATACAATAAATTTGACAACATAGTACTATGGTCATTTATACATGTAGTTAAATTTAGGCTAATCATCACATTAATGAACACAAACATTTTATTTTCCTACAATGCTTGGAGTTTTTGATTTTCAGTATAACCCCCCCCCCCTTGTTCCCCCCCCCCCCCATGCGAAGAGAAAACATAACAAAAAAAAAAAAAAAAAAAAAAAAAATTACCATCACTTTCTTCCTCCTGAAGCTTTACCAGTTCCCTAATAGAACAATTTCTGTATTTCTAAAGGGGAAGATTATATAATCTATTTCTGCAGCCGGAAAGATTTTTAAGAAGGCAGCCCATTTATCAAAGAACCTTTTAATGTCTTGTTCATTATTTATATCCGCGTTTCTCTGGTCTAAAATGCATTGTTTTTTCATGCAGTTTTTAATTTCAGTAATGCTTGGCATTGCATGACTTTTCCACTTCTTACAGATTAAATACCTGGTAGCAAGAATAGCGGAGATTATTATTTTTTCATCAGTTTGCTTACCAGGCTCTTCCTTAAGGCAGAGTATTATCTGATATATTGTCAAAGAGACATAGCCTATCTTAAGCACCTTTTTTAGCCAGTATTCGAGCCTAGCCCAGAGATTTTTAATCTTTGGACAATACCAAAACATATGTATTAAATCAGCTGCCTGATACGAACATTTAGGACATTTATTAAACCCTACATTCACACATTTGAAACCTCTCTTGGGGGTAAAATATGCCCCATGAAGGAGCTTAACATGTGCCTCCCTCCAAGTTGCAGAGAGCGTTACTTGTGCAATTTTTTTAATTGACAATTGAATAGTTTTAGACTCAATATTACTCTGAGGGATTGCTGTATTCCAGTAGAGGGCAATCTTTGCCAGTACCGGTTCTCCTTTATTTGTACCCAGAAGGTGATAACATGCTGCAATTGACATATGACCATTTCTTGTTAGAGCAAGCCAATCATCGAGTTTACCTAGTCCCCATTCCCAACCAGCTTTCTTAACTAGGTCCTGTGCAAAATGCCTTAATTGCAAATACGCAAAGAAGTCTTTATTGGGCAAATCAAAATCTCTTTTTAATTCCTGGAATGTTTTGATATATTTTCTCTCTTTATCAATTATTTGGTATACCTTGGTTAACCCCCGATTATGCCATTTCCTAAAGACTTCGGAATGCAATCCTGATTGAAAAATAGGGTTACCTATTATAGGCAAAAGACAGGTAGCACTATTATTAATTGAAAGAAAGGTTACTATCTTGTGCCAAGCTTTAAGTGGGTTAAGAATTGTTTTAAATCGTTTAATTTCTGAGGGGATTTCTTTAGGTACTAAGTGTATTAATGCAGATAGAGAATATGGGTAGCAGACACTGGTCTCGAGATAATTATTCAAGACATAGTTATTAGATGAGATCCAGTCTGTTACGACACGAGCCAGAAAGGAGAGGTTATATAGCCTTATGTCTGGTAAGGCAAGACCACCATCCTTTCTTGGTATTGAAAGTTTCATAAGAGATATCTTTGACCTCTTATTCTGCCATAAGAACTGTATAAGTGAAGTATTGATTGAACGTATATCCTTACCTAATAGAATTATTGGTGTATTTTGAAGTATATATAAAAGTTTTGGAAGAAGAGCCATTTTAAAAAGGGCAATCCTTCCAGAAAGTGATATTGGGAGATTTTGCCATAACAAAGGCTTTTCTTTGATCATTTTTACTACTGGGGGTATATTCAATGTATAGAGATCTACGGACCTTGTCGGAATATGAATCCCTAGATATTTAAAAGAATCTTTTACTTGGCGAAAAGGAGTTTCTAATATTGAAGTTTTATTTTTCCTGAGCCACACTATCTCTGATTTTGTCATATTTACTTTGTATCCAGAGAATGTACCAAATTGTTCCAAGATCTGAAAAAGTTTTGGTAAGTTCAGTTTGGTGTTAGCCAAATAAAGCAGCAGATCATCAGCATACAGACCGATTTTTATTTCGCAGTTACGAATTTTTATACCATCCAAATGATGGCGTATTTTAATTGCCAGAGGTTCAATGGAAATATTAAATAAGAGCGGGGAAAGAGGACAGCCCTGCCTTGTTCCTCTACCTAACAAGATAGAGGGGCAAATGTTGTTATTCACTATCAATCTTGTAGATGGGTGTTTATATAGATTTTCGATAAATTCAAGAAAATTACCTCTGATGCCAAATTGTCTTAACGATGTTTTGATATGTTCGTAAAATATTGAATCAAAGGCTTTTTCAGCATCTAAGGAAATAATAGCAATGTCAGGTATGTCCTCCCCCCCGCTAGTTAAATTAGATAGTACCTCAAAATATTCTGTCACCAATAGGGCTTCCCTAATTTTTGAGGCTGAGTTGCGGTTATTTAGAAAACCTGCTTGATCAGTATGTATAATTTCTGAGAGGGGTCTTTGAAGTCTAGATGCTAGAATTGCAGTAAGAATTTTGTAATCTGAATTTAACAGTGCAATTGGTCTGTAGGATTCCTTGTATTCAGGGTTTTTTCCGCCTTTTAATATCAAAGTTGTGTAAGAATTGGTAAATGAAGAGGGGATCATTTTACCACTAATAAAGAAGCTGTTAAAGAGCGTGCAAAGATGTGGGGTGGCTTCACCAATCAGGATCTTATAGAATTCACTAGGCAAGCCATCTGGACCTGCTGCTTTATTTGAGGCAAGCTTGGATATTACTTTCTCTATTTCTTCTATGGAAATAGGGACATTGAGGCTATCAGCCATTTCTGATGTGACAGTAGGATACGTGATATCTCTCCAAAAGTCATCAGATGTATGCGTATCACTTGTTTTAAATGAATATAATTCCTGGTAATATTCATTAAATGCAGCTAGTATGTCTTCGGCTTTAGAAAGCTGAAGACCTTTATTATACAATTTGTCTATGATTGGTTGTTTTTTCTCATTTTTTATTAATTTGGCCAGCATCTTACCTGATTTATTACCATATTTATATAGCTTATCCTGCATTTTTAATTCCTTTTGAGTTTCTTGCAGTAAAACAAAAGTATCCCTTTCATTTTTTGCTTTAACGTATTTTGCCCAATTTAAGGGGGTTTTGTCAAGCAGATAATGATTATAAGTGTTAGTTAAACATTGGCATGATTCTCTTTCTCTAGATCGAATTTTCTTATGCAGGGCTGAGCTATATGAAATTATTTCGCCTCTCATTACTGCTTTTGCAGTGTCCCAAAATACTTCAGGGCGGTTTAAATAGTCTTTATTAAAATGTACAAATTCCTTATATCTATTTATAAGCCAGTTCTTGAATTTTACCTCAGTCGTCAGATAGTAGGGAAAAAAGAAACGTGTTGCAGCAGAATACAAATGTGAAAGCTGAAACTCAAGTACAATCGGTGCATGATCTGAAAGAAATATTGGTCCTATATCTGTTTTTACCCCTCTCATCACCATACGTTCATCAATTAGAAAAATGTCGATTCTGGAGAGCGTCTTATGCGCCTTGGAAAGACAGGTAAAATTTTGAGTAGAAGGATTTTGCTGTCTCCAGATATCCCGCAGTGCTAAGTTCTGCATTATTTTTTTAAACATCTTACCCTCTAGATTATCTTTTTTTTGTTTTAACTGTTTGACATTATGTCTTAGCCTATCGATCGGGCATTGTGGTGCCATATTGTAATCTCCTCCCATAATTAAAGAGCCTTCCGTGAAGGATAATAATTTGGTCTGCAAAGTGTTCCAAAATTTTGGATCAAATACATTAGGGCCGTATGTATTACATAATGTATACATCTTCTGGGCAATCTTTATTTTCAGTAGTACATATCTCCCCCCGATGTCAGCCTCAAAATGTGTGACTTCGGTATCAATTTTCTTTCCTATTAGAATTGCTACCCCCCTTTTCCTCTTAACACTAGGTGCAAAATAGATTTCTTTTACCCATGTTGATTTAAGTTTTAAAGATTCTTCAGCTGATAAATGGGTTTCTTGAATAAAACCTATGTCAGTCTGGATCTTTCGCAGGTGATTAAGGATTGCTTTTCTCTTTATAGGGGTAGATATACCACCTACATTCCAAGATACTATTTTACAATTTTTATTCAGCATATTCATTTATACATTAAGAAGGGAGAAAGAGAAGAGAGAAAGAGAAAAAATAAATAAATAAATAAATAAAAAAAATAAATAAAATAAAAAAATAAATAAAAAAATAATAATAATAATAAAATAAAATAAAATAATAATAATAATTTAAAATTAGACACCTAAATTTTCTCCGCACAGGTGGGGGTTGGGTCCTAGGACTCACGTCTAGAAGAGACACGGTCTTTCCCATAAGCAAAAACCTATAGCTTACACTCAGTCTAATAATCAGATATTCAATATTGCTGTTATTAAGCTTAGGAACCCAGTGTGTTATAGAAGCTCTCAGCCAGTTGAGCTTCTTCAAAGAAGTGTGTGACTTCCCCAACTTTAACCTTTAATTTGTAGGGGTACATTATGGTTGCCTGGTACCCTTTTTGTATCAATTTGGAACAAATAGGAGCAAGCTCCCTTCTCCTTGCTGCAGTGTCAGCGGAGAAATCTTGAAACATAAGGATTGTAGCGTCTCCAGCCTTAACAGGCTGTTGTTTGCGATAATGCTGGAATAAGGTAAGTTTGTCTTGAAAATTTAATATTCTAGCGATAACAGGCCTAGGCCTAGTTCTATCTTTATTGCCTGAGCGAGGTAGACCAAGTCTGTGCGCTCTCTCCACTGGGATGGGATATAGGGTAGATGGCATCTTTAAAATTGTAGGCAAGGTTTCTGATATAAAATTAACAAGATTGTCATATTGTTGTTCTTCCGGAAGGCCTATAATTCTTATATTATTTCTTCTAGAACGATTTTCTAGATCTTCTAATCTGTTTTGAATTTTCTGTACGTTATTATTTATACCTTCTAGATTAGAACTATGCGTTATTGTTAGATCTTCCAGGTCCGAAACTCTTTGTTCGGCTTCCTGCAGCCTATTGGAGAATTGACGAACCTCTTGTGTCAGAGAAAGAAAATCTTGTTTGATTTCAGCTCTAAGAGCCTCAAATTTAGGAGAGAGCGCATCAGATATACTAGCGACTAAGCTGTGAATATTGGTTACTTCTTGTACAACTGGTACATTTAACATAGTTGGTTGCGCTTCTGTGGGAGGCTCCTGATTACCCTTCAATTTTCTGTCTCTCTGTCTTGCTGCCATGGCTGGAGAAATATTCCGGGGTGAGGTGTGAAGGAATTTATCCATGTGCCAGAAAAGAAAAGAGAATTAAAAAAAATTGAAGTGAGGCAATTTATCTAAGTGAAGATCAATACAGGGAGTGAACTTAATTTTAGAGTTAAGTTTGAGAAGGTGAAGCGTTCTCAAATAGACAAGTGAGGATAGGGATGTGCACTATTGTGACCAAGTGAGGGAAAAGAAAAGGGGAGAGAGAAAAAAAAAAAAAAAAAAAAAAAAAAAAGGAAAGAAAGGAAAAATAATAAACTGTGAATTAAATCGTGTTATTTAGATCCAGCCAGGGATGCAGAGATCAGGGACGTTATTAATGTTAGGCAATTTTATGCCAATTTGTTAATTGTCTTACTGTTGCTAATCTTCAAAAGACACAATAAAGGAAATGGTATCTCTGAAAGCAGCAACAGCAATTTCTTAATTAGATTTATATCCAAGAAAATATTATTCCAGCAATTATATACAGTATATTTTATAGGTAAGCAAACATATTCACAGTGACCTAGTTATATCCTGGTTCAGTCAGTTTCATTTGTATTTTATTTTCAGAGAAGTTAAAATATCTCTTCTTTAAAGAAAATTTATAAGGTAGTTTTAACTAATGATCTTTATATTTCTATATAAACTTTCTCCCTGTCCAATAGTAAGGGATAGTATTTTATTTTCAGGGAACGTAGGAGATTTATTCTTAGGAAAGAGTTATTAGATAATATAACTGAGGATCTTTTATCTCTATATAGCCCTTCCCTCCAAGCAGTAATAATGGGTAATATATCCTGAAAAAGGTTATAGTAAATTTCTCTGGTATTGAATTATTAATTCCTTATTCACACTCAATAACCTTTGATTTTTTTTTTTCCTCCCCTTCTCCTCTCCCTTCTCTCTCCCCTGAGAATGTTTCACTTTTTAGAGGAGAAAGTACAATGTCTTTTTACATACTATGCACATTTTACACATTCTTAAGCATTAACATTTTTGCCTAGATTTGCTCAATACATTGATATGACAAAAATTGTAGCGACAAGTAATATAGTTAAATAAAATTAAATGTGCCAAACAAATCATATGCAGAAAAAAGAATCATATAAGGAGCCAATGAAAAAAAAAAAAAAAAAAAAAAAAAAATTTCCTTTATATAGTTAATAAAGTTCAGCCAGTTCTTGTATGTATGCAGCTCGTCACCTTACCTGGGTCATTCTATGCATCAGCGTTCAACTAATAGCCAGGTAGGTGGGCAGAAAGAGCCTTCAATATGAGAAAATGCCAAAATTGCTGATACCTATTAGAGGGGTTAATTATACAGCCATCTTCCATAGCATTTTTACCAGGATCCATACAGTGTTCCCCAGGACATGCAGCTCTGGTTGGTATCCCCAAAAAAAAGGTGAAGAGAGAAAAACATGCTCCCAGATTGAGCACCTCCTAATTTAGCGCTTACCCACAGCGTCTCGAGGAACCAGAGCAGAGATATGCAGAGGCGCTGCACAGGGAGATCTCAGCGGCAACTGCCAGGCTAGCTACACACAGCCCCGACCTCCCACGCAGCACCGGTGGGGGAGGGGGGATTCTCCAGCAAGCTTTCAGTCCGGCACCGAGCAGAGCCGCTTCGAGTACTTATCGCTCCCTGCTTGAAGATGCGGCTCCGCCACCACACTTCAGCTCAGTCTCACGGATGATTTCTGTCTCCCTCGCAACTTCGGTGGGGGAGAGGAAGGTATGTGGGGGGTCCGCCGCGCTGCTGTGGGTACTCAGGGCAGGAGTCAGGAAAAAAACATCAGGTCCTTTGTTAGTGCAGCAGTGTTGATATATGTAAATAGCCTTATCCTCCCACGCAGCACCGGTGGGGGAGGAAAGGGTATGGAGAGAATCTGCTGTTATCCTGCAGGTAATTAGGGCCAGGTTCAAGGCAGTTTATTAGTATAGCAGAGAGAGTGTATAAAGATAGCCTCAACCTCCCACGCAGCACCGGTGGGGGAGGGAGGCACTCTGTTCCTCTTTGAAGTTATATCACAAGTTCTAATATATATAAAAAGAGGAAGCCCAAGGTATAGGCTTTTTGCAAGCTGACTAATAATGTCAGCACAGTGGGATGTCTGTCCACTGTCTGGTTCCAGGAGCGTTGATACAGGCTATCCAAGAAGCTACCCAGGTCCCTGGGTTTGGCACGAGAAACTCCACCAGCAGCTGCAGGACTGGAAGGTAATCACACACAGGTGTGTGCAGTTAGCTCCTCCTCCGAAAACCACTAGAGCATGCAATTTTAAGCAACTTTCTAATTTACTCCTTTTATCAATTTTTCTTCTTTCTCTTGCTATCTTTATTTAAAAAAGAAGGCATCTAAGGTATTTTATTGGTTCACTACCCTGAACAGCACTTGTTTATTGGTGGGTGAATTTATCCACCAATCAGCAAGAACAACCCAGGTTGTTCACCAAAAATGGGCCGGCATCTAAACTTACATTCTTGCTTTTCAAATAAATATACAAAGAGAATGAAGAAAATGTGATAATATGAGTAAATTAGAAAATTGCTTAAAATTGCATGCTCTATGGGAATCACAAAAGAAAAAAATGTGGGTTCAGTGTCCCTTTAAGGACCACTATACAACGTAGAATAGCATAATCAATAGCTGCATACTAAAGAGATAATGCAAAAGCACTTAGTTTGAGATTAAAATGAGTAGTACATTTTTTTCTGACAAATGTCAGATAGTTACATTTTCCTTCCTAATGTATCATGTGACAGCCATCAGCCAATCACACATGCATATACATATATTCTGTGAATCTTGCACATAAATATGTAAAGATTGTGCACATTTAGATAATGGAAGTGATAATGGAAGTGAATTGCAAAGTTGTTTAAAACTGTGTGTTCTATCTGAATTCTGACTTGACTGTTCCTTTAGTATGTCTTTTCAGTAGGTTCAGCTGCATCACAATTTATATTTAGATTGTATTGTTTTTTGGCAATAGTTTAGCCATTATACAAATTCAGAGGTTAGGTATTACACTTGTTTTAATTTGTGTGCAATATATTGAAAATATGTTTCATACTACTAGTGGGAGTTATTTTTGCTTATTTATGTAGATGGATTATATGTCTAGTGTGTAGCTCTCATTGGCTAAGTTTTTTCAGTGATATATATGTTGTGATGAGCTGCCATGATCTTTGTTAGGGGTGACACCTTTCCTGGGAATAAACACCGGCCATAGAAAATACCAAATTCACCTAAATAAGTATGCAGCATAACTCAGAATCTAAAGTTACTAGCACTGATTTAAACTGATCATTTATTTTAAATGAGATTTCAACCCACCATAACATGGCATTGATTTCTATATTTATTCTTTATTATCCACATTGACAAAAACTTTAAAAATACTGGCTACATTGATAAATTACTGGCTACATTGATAAATTACTGGCTACATTGATAAAATACTGGCTACATTGATAAAATACTGGCTACATTGATAAATTACTGGCTACATTGATAAAATACTGGCTACATTGATAAAATACTGGCTACATTGATAAATTACTGGCTACATTGATAAAATACTGGCTACATTGATAAAATACTGGCTACATTGATAAAATACTGGCTACATTGATAAATTACTGGCTACATTGATAAAATACTGGCTACATTGATAAAATACTGGCTACATTGATACATTACTGGCTACATTGATAAAATACTGGCTACATTGATAAATTACTGGTTACATTGATAAATTACTGGCTACATTGATAAAATACTGGCTACATTGATAAAATACTGGCTACATTGATAAATTACTGGCTACATTGATAAAATACTGGCTACATTGATAAAATACTGGCTACATTGATAAATTACTGGCTACATTGATAAAATACTGGCTACATTGATAAAATACTGGCTACATTGATAAAATACTGGCTACATTGATAAATTACTGGCTACATTGATAAAATACTGGCTACATTGATAAAATACTGGCTACATTGATACATTACTGGCTACATTGATAAAATACTGGCTACATTGATAAATTACTGGTTACATTGATAAATTACTGGCTACATTGATAAAATACTGGCTACATTGATAAATTACTGGCTACATTGATAAAATACTGGCTACATTGATAAAATACTGGCTACATTGATAAATTACTGGCTACATTGATAAAATACTGGCTACATTGATAAATTACTGGCTACATTGATAAAATACTGGCTACATTGATAAATTACTGGCTACATTGATAAAATACTGGCTACATTGATAAATTACTGGCTACATTGATAAAATACTGGCTACATTGATAAAATACTGGCTACATTGATAAATTACTGGCTACATTGATAAAATACTGGCTACATTGATAAATTACTGGCTACATTGATAAATTACTGGCTACATTGATAAAATACTGGCTACATTGATAAATTACTGGCTACATTGAAAAATTACTGGCTACATTGATAAAATACTGGCTACATTGATAAATTACTGGATACATTGATAAAATACTGGCTACATTGATAAATTACTGGCTACATTGATAAAATACTGGCTACATTGATAAAATACTGGCTACATTGATAAATTACTGGCTACATTGATAAAATACTGGCTACATTGATAAATTACTGGCTACATTGATAAAATACTGGCTACATTGATAAATTACTGGCTACATTGATAAAATACTGGCTACATTGATAAATTACTGGCTACATTGATAAAATACTGGCTACATTGATAAATTACTGGCTACATTGATAAAATACTGGCTACATTGATAAATTACTGGCTACATTGATAAAATACTGGCTACATTGATAAATTACTGGCTACATTGATAAAATACTGGCTACATTGATAAATTACTGGCTACATTGATAAAATACTGGCTACATTGATAAATTACTGGCTACATTGATAAAATACTGGCTACATTGATAAATTACTGGCTACATTGATAAAATACTGGCTACATTGATAAATTACTGGCTACATTGATAAATTACTGGCTACATTGATAAAATACTGGCTACATTGATAAATTACTGGCTACATTGAAAAATTACTGGCCGATTGACAAACCTAAATTTTATGTCCAAATATTTTTCCTGTTATTTTGTTAGTTGGAAAAGTGTAAATATTAACCAGATTATTTATATAATTGCAGGTGTGGCTGGAAATTCTCAAACCTATAACAAAACAAGTGAAAAGTAAGTTGTGAAAAAAACATTTTTTTTGTGGTGTGATTCCCTACAAACCCCAAACACCAAATGTGATTTTAAAATAAATATTTCTGTCTTTACTGGAGATTCTTATGCTTTAAAGCAGTGGTGAGTAACTGGTGTTCTGTGTATGATGGTCATCAAGGGCTTCACTGGTAGCCCATAGGATATCCTCTTCCGAAAGAACATCTTATTGTTAGTGCCAGAAAACACAAAGGGGTTAATTTAACAAATGTTGGGCGGACATGATTTGCTATAGCTAACAGCATTTAACATTGCACAAGCATTTCACAAGAAATGCTAGTGCAATGCCGCCCCCTGCACATTCGCAGCCAATTGGCTGCTAGCAGGAGGTGTCAATCATTCCGATTGTAGGTGGCGGACAAGTTAAGGAGCAGTGGTCTTACGACTGCTGCTTCTTAACTTATGTTTCCAGCGAGCCGGAAGCATCGGGTGGAGCAAGCAGCATCGGCCGCTTGATAAATCTCCCCACCATTCTTTACCTTATTCTACAAAACCTTCATCCTATCTCTACTTCCATCCCCCTTAATTTGTCCTCTTATTCATTCTGGTATTTGATGTTATTATTTTTATTCTTTAAATAAAGTTTATTGAGGTTTGAAAATGTATTGCAGCAGACATACAAAAAATTGAATGTAAATTTAACATATCAATGTACAGGCTTCAAATCAACGTCTAATTTGCAAACCTACAATGTTATGTAACGTAGCTTCCTTCAGTGATATTAAAGGCCACTCCTGTACCTAAGGTTTCACAATAATATGAGGGAATATCATTTTATCTAACTAGTAAAAAGCAAAACACTTCTTTTTTAGGCTATTTGCTATGCACTAGACAAACCTTACACCTCAGTAAATAAAGGCCACTTTTCGGCATTAAAGTACACATCTCATATGTAGAGGGAGGGTAGTCATTTTTAACTTCCCTCAATATTGACTCAGACCTCTCTAGGGCCTCATTGTCAGCATAAAATTATAGGGAAATAGTTATGTCCAATTGGCAGGAGGAACAATAGATCTGTAAATATAAAATCTATTACACCCTTTTTAGCACCATTTAGCAAGCTAAAGCTATAAACCCCACAAATGGGAGGATTTAGACTAAGAGGACATTTTATAAAGACCAGTGATACTGATATGGGAGCCCTCTCAGGAAATAGTGTAAAAAATAAAGAGGGCGACTCCTAGTGCAGATCAGTAAGTAAAATTCAACCCACTTGCTGTTCCCAACAGATGGATACTCACAAGGTGTAAAGCACATTAAAGTGCAATTGAAGCATGCTGGGTATATTAAAGTGGCCCAGCGCACATTGAAACCAAGGCTGTTTTCTGCTCCAAACACTCTTAAGAAACAAATGAATATGGAAAGGAGACTCCAGTATGAAAGGTCACTTTATAATACAAATATTAAAAAAGATTTATTGATTTTATCTCTTAATTGTTTTTTTTTTTAATATTTTATTTATATCCAACAATGCATACAGACAAACATATTTCACATCAATACGCCACGCAGGGCGGAACTTTGTACAATGCGTAAAGAGATGGATAGAACCTAAACAAGAATGTACTGATGCAGGGGTTTCAACTTTCAATTACAGATTTTATGGTTATTTTCTGTGGGATGACTGCATACATCGCTGGGATTTTTATCTTAAAACCTATCATAACTAAACTAAAACAACAAATTAACCTAAAATAAAACAAAACTAAACCCTTCACTTCTCGTACTAATACTTAGGACTGTTAGGAGACTTAAACATATGGATTTGTTCAAAATGGTGTGATGGTATTTTAACTTGCCTTTGTTATTGTTAGGAACCAAGTGGCTGCTGCAGAGGATAGGCACAAGACAAGTAAACAATTACATAAAAAGAGTTCAATAGTTGCCCGGGGTCTAAGTTTACAGCAAATATTGCAATAAAAGCATGTGATACATAGCCAGTGAGAAAATGAGGCAAGTATTTCAAAAATGTGCCATACCGGCTGGTTTCCTAATTAGATTTACCAAGAATTTCTCACTATTAACCTCCTAAACTCTCTAATTTTAAACATAATTAAACTAAGCCTAAACCAAACTAACAAAAAATAATAAAACATTAAGCGAACAGAGAAATAAACAAAACAGAAATACCCAAATCTACTCTGAGGGTAACAGTGACATTACATATAATCAGTTAATGTATTCCTTGCAGGGATTTATAAGTTAGTTTTGACAGATAATTATTAGTTCTATCATTTATAACGTAAAATAACGATTATATGGCTGTAGCGAGTATTTAGCACATGGAGGCAGTTATAGGGCTTCATGTATACATTAGAACTTGCATTTCTGTGGACACAGCTTTTTTGTTTTTTAAATTTAACTAGCTAAAATTTATTTCAGAAACAGAACTGAAGTAGGGTGATGAATTACACGCTGAGCAAACAGGAGCAGGGTTAAGGTATTATAATACAAAGATAACCAACATGTTCAAATTTATGGGATCGTGCAGTTGGGAGGCGTCTGTAAAGTGGAAGACAATAAGTTTGAGTGGAATGGCGGGAGCCCAGCCTGGATGTTGTGCCTCTGGCGGTATAGATATTGCCACGCCTGGGGTAAGTTTGAAAGCGCAGAAAAGAAGCTAAGAGCCTCTACTGCATAAAGTGGTTCAGAGTATGATACATCTAAATTCTTCCTATGTAAAATGCTCAGAAATATCAACGATGAGCATATAGGTCAAGGATCAAAACTAGAACTACAGCTTCAACAATAGACATTATAGAAATTACACATTAGACTCAGTAGCGGTTAGCTATCAGGGCTGAGAGAACAAAACAAAATCATGCCTATCAAACATTATAGCGCTCGAGGAGCCCCTCCCACATATATCCCAGTTGAGTGGCCAAAGCACCCCAGGATAGTAGTGATTATGAACATACTTGTAACAGAAATATTTGAATAAACTATCTGATTTGGACATGCCTAAATAGTATGATGGGATAAAATAAAATAAATAAATAGTTAACCAGCCCAACACACAACCTCAGCCGTATATTATATCAGTCATACGTTCTTCCCCTCTGTATGTCAGTATTAAGGGGGGACAATGTCGAAGCATCTGCAGGCAGGGATATACAGAGATGGTGGCAGTTCTCCCCTGCAGCGATGTGATCTCTTAAACAACTGGAAGCCGTACCCTGATAATGTGTGAGCTAGCCTGGGGGGGGGGGTGATATCAGCCAATGCCTCTTGCTTTGCGGGTGAGTTCAGGTATTCCCAGGGAACCGCAGTCAAGCAGGCAGAGTGCTCGGTGTTCAAAACAACATAGGGAAGGCACTCCACTTGTCATATGCAAGTGTTGAGGGGAAAGCGTAACCGCTCTTCTTGCCAATGCATGGAGCCTAAGTGATGTTTCGGTAAGGGGCTGCAGGGCCTCCGAAGGACCACTATCAGTTCCGGTGGCCAAATTCCCAACACGTATAGAGATGGAGTCCTGCAGTGACTCAGACAAAGGTAATGATTCCATACCCTGTCCCTCAGTGCTCCGAGTTAGGTCCTCCACTAAGGCTTTTAGTCTGCGGGCACCAATGAGCCCCTCTGGTTTTGTAGTATCCATAGCGGGTGAGCGTAAAAAATGCAGAGCCCGTTCCGCATAACAAGACATGGCTCCCTTGGCCAGATCTGAGAGGAGGATTGCCGGGTCGTCAGATATCGCGGACCCCTGTAGATTGGTAGTAGGTAAGCGTTGCGGGATTCGCGCAGAGAGGCAAACCTGTTCATTCACAGAGTTACGTTCCCCGGGGTAGGCCCCTCCAGGTAAATGAATCGCTTTGTGCAAAGTTCCCAGGGTATGTGATAAGCGATCAAATACAGGCATGAAAGTTTCAATGAGCTGTGCGATAACATCGTTTTCTGTCTCCATCAGAAAGGAACACTATGTACAGTGTGGCACCTAGAGACACGCCACTTATGCCAGACGGCCTTTTATTCTTAGTACGACTTCCGTGGAAGAGAAGATGAAAAATTCTCTATCTGCCTTGGTTCTCGGACACGTAGCTGTCAAGAGATATGCAGATGGCAATGGGTTCAGGCCGCTTAAAGGTTTTCTTTCGACAGAGTTCTCAGAGTTTCAGAAGAATGCTGCCATATTGGAACGCCACCCACCGGAAGTCCCCCTCTTAATTGTTTTTAATATTTGTATTATAAAGTGACCTTTCATACTGGAGTCTCCTTTCCATCATTTGTTTCTTAAGAGTGTTTGGAGCAGAAAACAGCCTTGGTTTCAATGTGCGCTGGGCCACTTTAATATACCCAGCATGTTTCAATTGCACTTTAATGTGCTTTACACCTTGTGAGTATCCATCTGTTGGGAACAGCAAGTGGGTTGAATTTTACTTACTGATCTGCACTAGGAGTCGCCCTCTTTATTTTTTACACTTTTCAGACTGCAGAAAATCGAATTTTCCAGGAGGAGCTGCCCTTTTTGGTGCACAGTCAGCTGGGACACTGCAGAGTTCCCAGACCGTTTACCTAGGCATTACCTTTGCCTTTAAAAATTGTGAGTACCATTTCACTTTATGATAATTACCCTATCTTATACTGGCTACACTAGGAGGCGCCATTTCTCTTCTTTTGCCTCTCAGGAAATAGCTGTGTATGTAGAACATTAAAACATAATATAAGAGCATAAACCTATAGACCAGCATAGGGCTGCTTGACTCCTATTTCTCTATTAATTTATTATCAGTATATATCACAATGCTTTATTTATGCTTTAGTTAGTAGATTTTTTTAGCAGTACATCAGCTTGTAGATAATGTTATACTACTTCAATATAATTTATTAAATTTTAGCTTTTGCAAATGCCTCTGTTCCCTAATTTGTTTTTTGATCAATGGTTGAGTTATGGTAGAGTATGATTAAATTTGCCTAATGAATTATGTTCATTCCTTTGTTACAATTGGGGCCTATTTTAGACCATTAGAAGAGCAGTGACAAGTGTTGTGTACAGTTTGTTTTTGTGAGCTGTGTATTTTTTTCTAGGAAATATGTATTAGAAGCATTTTTCGCTGTTCAGTTTTGTGAATTTCTACTGAATCTATTCTACTTTCCCCATATTATAGGGGTTGGTGTAAATGTCAGTACAAAACAGGTCAAAAGGGCCATATAATAAGTCAAATTGTTTAAAAAAACACTGTAGCTACACTAAACAAATTCACCCACTACACAAGGATAGGAGGGAGAGAGACAACAAACCATAGAGCAACTATGGAATCCACATTCAAGCTTCCGTTCCAGTAAAAAAAACACTCACTTATTTTGCAACTACATCAACAAAATTCACCTGTTCTAGAAAGCTAGGAGCAATAGAACAATGGATAACAGGCTCCAGCCTATGAGGGATGAGCCACAATCATACTATGGAATACTCTTCTAAGTGGTTTTTCCACAGCAAACTTTGGCCACTTTGCTAAGCTAAGTGTGGATCTTTGCTTCAGTTTTGAGGGGGTTTTTCAGCTTATGGACGTTTCATCAAAATTCCTAAGCTTTTTATTTAGATGTTATAAAATTGTAGGTGGCGGATTAAGTCAATGAGTCCCATTTATCAAGCTCCGTATGGAGCTTGAAGGGCCGTGTTCCTGGCGAGTCTTCAGACTCGCCAGAAACACAAGCTATGGAGCAGCGGTCTAAAGACCTCTGCTCCATAACCCTGTCCGCCTGCTCTGATGAGGCAGACAGGAATCACCGCAATTCAACCCGATCAAATAAGATCGGGTTGATTGACCCCTCCTTGCTGGCGGCCGATTGGCCGCGAGTCTACAAGGGGGCGGCGTTGCACCAGCAGCTCTTGGGAGCTTCTGGTGCAATGCTGAATACGGAGAGCGTATTGCTCTCCTCCGCATTCAGTGAGGTCTTGCAGACCTGATCCGCACTGTTGGATCAGGTCTGCAAGACCTTTCGTAAATAGGCCCCAATATCTCTTGGTGTTTAGACATCTGTATAGTATCCTTGTCAGGAGGAGGCACCAAAAGACCTGCTCTTGCATAGAAAGAATGACTCTTCCTTTGCAGGATTCACTCTTTACAGTAGGACTTCTTTTCATGCTAGGAAATGCAGAGTTTAAAAAAAAAATAGTATTATATATGTTATTAAGTTTGAGCATCTATCGAACAAGAAGCAGCAGATATAACACAAAATCCAGAAGCAGGTAAAATGTCATGTATTGCATCTTGCAATCCAAAAAGTGGACAGCTCTCTCTCTATTGCTATGTATGGAGCCCCACAGTGGCCACACAATGAGCCAGATTACGAGTGCAGCGCAAACATTTGCACGTGAGCGAAAAGGGGCTTATCCTGGTTATTTGCGCTTCTCGGTTTTACTGCTGGTATTACGAGTTGAAAGCAAATGCAATAACTTAAGTGTAATTGAGATTTGCGCTAGAATGATTACCGCATACTCAGAGCTCTAGTTGTTAAGCATATGTATTTATATGTGAATATATATACAATATATATATATATATATATATATATATATATATAAACATAAATGTACTCAACTATAGACATATATGAAAACATGTAAAAGCAATATTTATTTTCTGAAGCCAGTGAAGAGACTGGCAGAGGAATAACATAATTTATGTAAGAACTTACCTGATAAATTAATTTCTTTCATGGTGGCGAGAGTCCATGAGCTAGTGACGTATGGGATATACATCCCTACCAGGAGGAGGGGAAGTTTCCCAAGCCTCAAATGCCTATAAATACACCTCCCACCTCACTCATACCTCAAATTGAAGTATAGCCAAGTTAGTGAGGTGTGTAAGGAGTAAAATCATAAAAAAAGAGGAACAGGATAAAAAATGTGCTTTTTTATGACTTGTAATTTTTATTAGATTTTTGTAACAAAAGGGTAAGAGATACAACAATTGTATGAGTCAATCGTACATCAAGTGTAAATACATCAGAACAAAAAGAGTAAGCAATACAATCATGACGTTAATACCAAATTAAAAGGGGATAGCGGTATTCCAATGGGACATAAAGTAACGTCGAGAGGGGGGTGGGGTAAGGGAGGGACGGGGGGAAAAGAGAGAGGAGTTTTCTCGGAGGCCTTTAGGGGGAGGGAGAGGGTCATGGGAGGAGCCAATTCAGATTTACAGAAATATGGCCAGGGGTTCTGTCAGAGTGATTGGGGGTTTACTGTAACCTAGGTGTCAAAGCTAGGGAGCCAGAGAGTGTCAAACCTGCTTTTCCAATCGGACCAGGTTAGTTCAAAGAAATCAGACCTATCAGAGGCATAATAAATGCTCTTCTCCATAGAGTATATGTAGGCCATATCCGACCAGGCCGGGGGAAGGGATCGTTTCCAAGATCTCGCTATGTTAAGTTTAACTGCTGACAGGAGATAGACACTAAGGGAGCCATAATGTTTGGGAAATTTACATGTGCCTAGGTTGAAAAGGGCCGTCTCGGGTGTTCTAGGTAGGTTGATACCTAAGCTGGTTAGTGTAGAAAAGCATTTATGCCAGATGGGTTTGAGTCTGGGGCAGCTCCACCAAATGTGGATCATGTCACCTATATGTGAGCAGTCTCTCCAACAGGTGGGGGAGGCCCCAGGAAAAATTTTTGCGAGTCGAGCTGGGACATAATACCAATGCGTGAGTACCTTTATGTAGGTTTCTAGGATGGTAATGCAATGGAGGGTTTTCTTTGTCAATAGGAGCGTGCGTTGCCACTCCTCGAGGGGTTTCGTGAAGTCTAACCTCCGTTCCCATTTTAAAATATGTTGAGCTTTATCAGCTGGGGAAGCACCTTCCATAAGGGTGTAATGTAAGGATAGTGGTTTGCCCAGCCTGAGCCCCTGTTGCCATCGAGCTTCCCAAATGGTGAGTTGCCGAGGCAAAGAGGGTTTGAAACCCCATCTTGACAGGAGGCTAATGACCCTTGAGTGTTCAAACTTCATATACGGTGGGGTGGACGGGGAGACATCAAGATGGTTAAAGGAGGAGAAGGCTAAAAAATGTGCTTTAATACAAAAAAATCATAACCCCCAAAAAATGGGTGGGTCTCATGGACTCTCGCCACCATGAAAGAAATGCATTTATCAGGTAAGTTCTTACAAAAAATATGTTTTCTTTTATATATAGGTGGCGAGAGTCCATGATCTGGTAACATATGGGATATAATATCCAAGATGTGGAAGTCCACGAGTCACTAGAAAGGGAGGGATAAAATAAAAACAGCTATTTCCGCTGAGAAATTAAATCCCAAAAAAATAATTAAGTTTTCTTAAAAATTAAAAAAAAAACTTAAATCATAGGCACTAGAATCAAACTGAGACAGCTGCCTGAAGAACCTTTCTACAAAAAGCTGCTTCCAAAGAAGCAAAAACATCAAAATGGAAATATTTAGTAAAGGTATGCAAAAGAAAACCAAGTGGCTGCTTTGCAGATTTAATCAACTGAAGCTTCATTCTTGAAAACCCAAGATGTGGCAACTGATCTTGTAGAATGAGCTGTTATTCTCTGAGGCGGAGACTGCCCCGTCTCTAAATAAGCTTTGTGAATCAGAAGTTTTAACCAAGATACCAAAGAAATGGCAGAGGCTTTCTGACCTTTTCTGGAACCAGAGAAAATAACAGATAGACTAGAAATCTTTCTGAAATCTTAAGTAGCCTAAATATAATATTTCAAAGCTCTTACCACATCCAAAGAATGTAAAGACCTTTCAAGAGTATTTTTAAGATTAGGACACAAGGAAGCAACAATAATTTCCCTATTGATATTGTTAGACAACTTAAGGCAAAAATTAAACGAAGTCGGCAAAACAGCTTATCTTGATAGAAAATCAGATAAGGAGACTCGCAAAAGAGAGAACAGACAATTCAGAAACTCTTCTAGCTGAAGAGATAGCCAAGAGAAATAACACTTTCCAAAAAAGTAGTTTAATGTCCAAAAAATGCATAGGCTCAAAAGGAGGAGCCTGCAAAGTCTTTAATACCAAATTTAGACTCCAAGGAGGAGAGATAGATTTAAAAACAGGTTTGATACAAGTCAAAGCCTGTATAAAACAGTTAACATCAGAAAGATTAGCAATCTTTCTGTGGAATAAAACAGAAAGAGCAGAGATTTTTCATTGCAAAGTATTGGCAGACAAACCTTTATCCAAACCATCCTAAAGAAACTATGCAATCACTAGAAATGGAGGGATAAAATAAAAACAGCTATTTCCGCTGAGAAATTAAATTTAAAAAAAACAATTACGTTTTCTTAAAAATTAAAAAAAACTTAAATCATAGGCACTAGAATCAAACTGAGACAGCTGCCTGAAGAACCTTTCTTACAAAAAGCTGCTTAATGAGTGGAACACCATGAAATATAGGTTTTCCAAACCTTGTGATATATTTTCCTTGACATAGGCTTACAAGCCTGTATCATAGTGGTGATTACAGAGTCAGAGAAACCTCTATGACTAAGTGTTCAATTTCCATGCCTTCAAATTTAGAGATTTGAGATCCGGATGGAAAAACAGGCCTTGAGACAGAAGGTCTGGTCTTAGAGGAAGTGACCAAGGTTGGTAACTGGACATTCGGACAAGGTCTGCATACCAGAACCTGTGAGGTCATGCTGGTGCTATCAGAAACACAAAAGATTATTCCATTATGATCTTTGAGATCACTCTTGGAAGAAGAACCAGAGGTGTAAAAATGTAAGCAGGTTGGTAAAACCATGGAACTGCTAGAGCATCCATTAATTCCGCATGAGGATCCCTGGACCTGGAGAGGTATCTGGTAAGTTTTTTGTTTAGATAAGAGGCCATCAGATCTATGTCTGGAAGACCCCACATCTGCACAATCTGATAGAACACATCTGGATTGAGAGCCCATTCCCCCGGATGTAAAGTCTGACGGCTGAGATAATTTGCTTCGCAATTGTCTATATGAATCTTAGTGATTAGACAAGAGTTGGATTCCGCCCAAGAAAGTATTAGAGATACTTCTTTCATTGCTAGGGGACTGCGATTCCCCCCTTGATGATTGACATATGCCATTGTTGTGACATTGTCTGTTTGAAACCGAATATATGATTCTCTCTTTAATAGAGGCCAAGCCTGAAGAGCTCTGAAAATAGCACGGAGTTCTAAGATATAGATTGGTAACCTCACCTCTCGAGAATTCCAAACTCCTTGTGCTGTCAGAGACCCCCAAAAAGCTTCCCAACCTGTAAGATGTGCATCTGTTGTGATCACAGTCCAGGTAGGACGAACAAAGGAGGCCCCTTGAACAATGGTTTAACCACCAAGTCAGAGAGAGTTGAGTGTTGGGATTTAAGTATATCAGTTGTGATATCTGAGTATAATCCCTGCACCATTGGTGCCACATGCAAAGCTGTAGAGGTCTCATATGAAAACAAGCAAAAAGGATTGGGTCCGATGCTGCAATCATGAGACCTAAAACTTCCATGCACATAGCCACTGAAGGGAATGATAAGAGACTGAAGGTTTAGACAAGCTGAAATCAATCTCAAACGTCTCTTTCCTGTTAGGGATAGAGTCATGGACACTGAATCTATCTGGAAATCTATTGAGCTAGTACAAATAAGGAAACACCGCAATACCCTGCTCTCTGATTACAGATAGAAGGGCACCTAAAACTATGAAGAATATTCTTGGTGCTGTTGCAAGGCCAAACAGAAGAGCGACAAATTGGTAATACTTGTTTAGAAAAGAGAATCTCAGAAAACGATAGTGATCTGGATGAATCGGATTGTGAAGGTAAGCGTCCTGTAAGTCTATTGAGGACATGAAGTGACCTTGCTGAACAAAAGGCAGAATAGTCGTTATAGTCACCATCTTGAAAGTTGGGACTCTTACAAAACAATTTAAACTTTTCAAATCCAAAATTGGTCTTCTTTGGTACAATGGATAGATTTGAATAAAAACCTCAATCCTTGTTCCTGCTGTGGAACCGGGATACTGGGTTTTTTGGTACATGATTAAGAGACAATCTTCCCAAAGGAGGTCTTATACTGAATCCTATTTGATACCCCTGAGAAATTATATTCTGAATCCACTGATTTTGGACAGATTCTGTCCAAACTCTTTGAAATAGCTTAGTATGCCCCTTATCAGAAGAACTGGCTTGAGGGCCACACCTTCATATAGGTTTAGGGGCAGGATTTGGTTTCTTATAAGGCTTGAATTTATTCCAATTCAGAGATGGTCTCCAATTAGAGCCAGAAGTCTTAGGGGAAGGAGTGGTTTTCCATTCTCTATTCTGAAGAAAGGAACAAAAATGATAGGGAGCTAAAAAAATACCCTTAGATTTCTTGTCTTGGGGCAGAAAGACTCCCTTACCCCCCAGTAACAGTGGACATAATAATCTAGACACCATGTCAGCATTCCAAGATTAAGCCATAAAGCTCTTCTAGCTAGAATCACTAAAGATATGGATTTGACATTGATGTTCATAACATCAAATATAGCATCATAAATAAAATGATTTGTATGTTTAAGTAAAACAATAATGTTAGATGATTCAGAATCTGAAGACAACTGCTGTGCTAAACTGTCCAACTAAAAAGTAGAAGCAGTAGCAACATCAGTCCTAGATATAACACAGGTCTAAGAAAATAGCCAGTATGAAAATATGCCCTTCTTAGATAAGTTACAAACTTCCTATCTAAAGGATCCTTAAAATAAATACTGTCTTCCATTGGAATAGTAGAATGTATGGCAAGAGCGAAAATTGCCCCATCAACTTTAGGAACTGTTTCCCAAAGTTCTAAAATGGCTACAGGTAAAGGATACAATTTCTTAAACTTAGAAGAAGGGTTAAAAGAGGTACCAAGTTTAGACCATTCTTTAGCAATCACATTAGAGATAGCATCAGGAATAGGAAATACTTCAGGAGTAATAACAGTAGTCTTAAATACAGAATTTAGACAATTACTAGCTTATCATCAGGAGGTTTAGATGCCTCAATACCCAAAGTAAACAAAACTTCCTTTAAAAGAGAACGAATATATTCTAACTTAAATAAAAAAGATTTGTCTATATCTGTCTCTGACGTGGCATCCTCTGAATCAGAGGAAATCCCTATCAGTAGAGGATACATCAGTATGCTGAAGGTCAGAACTTAATTCACTAGGTTTAGGAGAATGTTGCAAAACCTGTTTACGTTTATTTGAAGGCAAAAACATAATTTATGTAAGAACTTACCTGATAAATTCATTTCTTTCATATTAGCAAGAGTCCATGAGCTAGTGACGTATGGGATATACATTCCTACCAGGAGGGGCAAAGTTTCCCAAACCTCAAAATGCCTATAAATACACCCCTCACCACACCCACAAATCAGTTTAACGTATAGCCAAGAAGTGGGGTGATAAGAAAAAAGTGCGAAAGCATAAAAAATAAGGAATTGGAATAATTGTGCTTTATACAAAAAAATCATAACCACCACAAAAGGGTGGGCCTCATGGACTCTTGCTAATATGAAAGAAATGAATTTATCAGGTAAGTTCTTACATAAATTATGTTTTCTTTCATGTAATTAGCAAGAGTCCATGAGCTAGTGACATATGGGATAATGACTACCCAAGATGTGGATCTTCCACGCAAGAGTCACTAGAGAGGGAGGGATAAAATAAAGACAGCCAATTCCGCTGAAAATAATCCACACCCAAAATAAAGTTTAAATCTTATAATGAAAAAAACTGAAATTATAAGCAGAAGAATCAAACTGAAACAGCTGCCTGAAGTACTTTTCTACCAAAAACTGCTTCAGAAGAAGAAAACACATCAAAATGGTAGAATTTTGTAAAAGTATGCAAAGAAGACCAAGTGGCTGCTTTGCAAATCTGAACAACTGAAGCTTCATTCCTATACGCCCAGAAAGTAGAAACTGACCTAGTAGAATGAGCTGTAATCCTTTGAGGCGGAGTTTTACCCGACTCGACATAGGCATGATGAAACAAAGATTTTAACCAAGATGCCAAAGAAATGGCAGAAGTCTTCTGACCTTTCCTAGAACCGGAAAAGATAACAAATAGACTAGAAGTCTTTCGGAAATTCTTAGTAGCTTCAACATAATATTTCAAAGCTCTAACTACATCCAAAGAATGCAACGAGTTTTCCTTAGAATTCTTAGGATTAGGACACAATGAAGGAACCACAATTTCTCTACTAATGTTGTTAGAATTCACAACCTTAGGTAAAAATTTAAGAGAAGTTCGCAACACCGCCTTATCCTGATGAAAAATCAGAAAAGGAGACTCACAAGAAAGAGCAGATAATTCAGAAACTCTTCTTAGCAGAAGAGATGGCCAAAAGAAACAAAACTTTCCAAGAAAGTAATTTAATGTCTAGCGAATGCATAGGTTCAAACGGAGGAGCTTGAAGAGCCCCCAGAACCAAATTCAAACTCCAAGGAGGAGAGATTGACTTAATAACAGGTTTTATACGAGCCAAAGCTTGTACAAAACAATGAATATCAGGAAGACTAGCAATCTTTCTGTGAAAAAAAGAACAGAAAGAGCAGAGATTTGACCTTTCAAGGAACTTGCAGACAAACCTTATCCAAACCATCCTGAAGAAACTGTAAAATTCTAGGAATTCTAAAAGAATGCCAAGAAAAATGATGAGAAAAACACCAAGAAATGAAAATCTTCCAGACTCGATAATATATCTTCCTAGATACAGTTTTACGAGCCTGTAACATAGTATTAATCACAGAGTAAGAGAAACCTCTATGATTGAGAATCAAGTGTTCAATCTCCATACCTTCAAATTTAAGGATTTGAGAACCTGATGGAAAAAAGGACCTTGCGATAGAAGGTCTGGTCTTAACGGAAGAGTCCACGGTTGGCAAGTGGCCATCCCGACAAGATCCGCATACCAAAACCTGTGAGGCCATGCTGGAGCCACCAACAGAATAAACGAACGTTCCTTAGAATCTTGGAAAAAGAACTATAGGCGGAAAGATATAAGCAGGATGATATTTCCAAGGAAGTGACAATGCATCCACTGCTTCCGCCTGAGGATCCCTGGATCTGGACAGATACCTGGGAAGCTTCTTGTTTAGATGAGAAGCCATCAGATCTATTTCTGGAAGTCCCCATATTTGAACAATCTGAAGAAATACCTCTGGGTGAAGAAACCATTCGCCTGGATATAGTGTTTGGCGACTGAGATAATCCGCTTCCCAATTGTCTATACCTGGGATATGAACCGCAGAAATTAGACAGGAGCTGGATTCCGCCCATACAAGTATTCGAGAGACTTCTTTCATAGCCAGAGGACTGTGAGTTCCTCCTTGATGATTGACATATGCCACGGTTGTGACATCGTCCTTCTAGAAACAAATGAACGACTCTCTCTTTAGAAGAGGCCACGACTGAAGAGCTCTGAAAATTGTTCCAAAAATGTTGATTGGTAATCTCACCTCCTGAGATTCCCAAACCCCTTGTGCTGTCAGAAACCCCCATACAGCTCCCCAACCTGTCAGATTTGCATCTGTTGAGATCACAGTCTAGGTTGGAGGAACAAAAAGAAGCCCCCTGAACTAAACGATGGTGATCTGTCCACCACGTCAGAGAGTGTCGAACAATCGGTTTAAAAGATATTAATTGAGATATCTTTGTATAATCCCTGCACCACTGGTTCAGCATACAGAGCTGAAGAGGTCGCATGTGAAAATGAGCAAAGGGAATCGCATCCAATGCAGCAGTCATAAGACCTAGAATTTCCATGCATAAGGCTACCAAAGGAATGATTGAGACTGAAGGTTTCGATAAGCTGAAACCAATTTCAGACGCCTCTTGTCCGTCAGAGACAGAATCAAGAACACTGAATCCATCAGGAAACCTAAAAAGGTTACCCTTGTCTGAGGAATCAAACGAACTTTTTGGTAAATTGATCCTCCAACCATGTTCTTGAAGAAACAACACTTATAAAAGACTGGAAAGGTTCTTTCTAGAGAAAATGAGCAAAGGGAATTGAATCCAATGCTGTGGCCATAAGACCTAAAACTTCTATGCATATATAGCAACTGAAGGAAATAATAGAGGCTAAAGGTACCGATAGACGGAACCCAATAACATTATCCCTTGTCTGATAGAGACAAGGACAGTGACACAAACTATCTGGAAACCTAAAAAAGGTGACCCTTGTGTGAGGGATCAAGAGCTTTAGAAAAGAAGATCCTCTAACTATGTCCTGAAGAGTAAGTGAATCATATGAGATTCCGCATCCTCAGAAAATAATCTGAATGAAAACAGAAAAATGAAAATATGCATTTATTGTACCTAATGAAAACAAATAATGCTATCAAAGACCATAAAAAGGCAAAATAGTTTGAATAAAACTCCAAAACCCGGTTCCTCAAAAGAAACTGGAAGAAATACCCCAAAAGATTCCAGGTCTGAGCAGCGCTTGAACCCCATGGGTGCCCAGCCATGCTTCAACAGTACCCAAAATATATAGGACAGAAACACAGTTAAAGAAAGTGTTAGCCTTGCTGGAATAAAATCAAAGAAATTTTGGACAAAATAAATTTCAAAGAAGCCTTAACCTGCCCCTTACCAGCCAAGCTGGAATACGGCACGTACATCGCAAAATTAGGGAGCTGATTTCGAACTCCAATTATAGACATGTTACTTGGGAAAGATCTCAGGAATTTGTTCCTTAATAAGAACAACCAAACTAGTATAAGCTTAAAGTTTTAGTCTTAGAACTCAACCTTGAAGCCCAGAGTAACAGTTAAGAATTGAATCCAATTATAAAAAAAATAATTGATTATCTTAGAACAAAGGAAATATGGATTTTTTATTTTTTTATTTTTTTTTAAATCACAAAATTCTTCTAGCTAAAAAAGCTAAAGACATAGATTAACCCTCATTTGTGAAAATATTCAATAAAATGAAGACACAAATGAAATTATTAGCATGATAGTCCGGTTTAAAGGACCAGCCAATACAGTGGACTTGCATAATCAATAAATGCAAAACAACAAGACAAATGCAACAGCACCTAGTCTAGTAAATGTTGTCCCTTTAACCATGCTAAAATAAATCATAATCTGATACTTGATCTTAAAGTAAACAGAGAAAATGAAGCAATTGCAATATCCAAATAAATCACAGGACCAAGAAAAGTACCTGAAACTAAATAATTTTCCATAAATAAGATACAACTATCTAAAGGAAAATAAATACTATTTTGCTATAGAAACAATAGCATAATTAGTAGAATTAGAGATAGCCCCAATAAATTGGCGAACCCTCCAAATTGAATTTAACTGCTGGCAAAGAATATAGTTTAAAACCTTTGAAGAAGGAATAAAAGAAAATTCTCAGCCTATTCCATTCCCTAGTATAGGGAATTGGAAAGAAAACCTCTAAAGAAATAAATAGGCAGAAATAATGTCAGCTAGTCTTAAAGAACTAGTTACCTTAATATCCAAAATAATCAACACCTTTTCAACAAAGAACAAATGTACTTTAATAATTGAAAAATAATAAAAAAGTAGATTTGTTAGTGTCAATATCTGATGAAATTTGGTAAATTGATCCTCCAACCATGTTCTTGAAGAAACAACACTTATAAAAGACTGGAAAGGTTCTTTCTAGAGAAAATGAGCAAAGGGAATTGAATCCAATGCTGTGGCCATAAGACCTAAAACTTCTATGCATATATAGCAACTGAAGGAAATAATAGAGGCTAAAGGTACCGATAGACGGAACCCAATAACATTATCCCTTGTCTGATAGAGACAAGGACAGTGACACAAACTATCTGGAAACCTAAAAAAGGTGACCCTTGTGTGAGGGATCAAGAGCTTTAGAAAAGAAGATCCTCTAACTATGTCCTGAAGAGTAAGTGAATCATATGAGATTCCGCATCCTCAGAAAATAATCTGAATGAAAACAGAAAAATGAAAATATGCATTTATTGTACCTAATGAAAACAAATAATGCTATCAAAGACCATAAAAAGGCAAAATAGTTTGAATAAAACTCCAAAACCCGGTTCCTCAAAAGAAACTGGTAGAAATACCCCAAAAGATTCCAGGTCTGAGCAGCGCTTGAACCCCATGGGTGCCCAGCCATGCTTCAACAGTACCCAAAATATATAGGACAGAAACACAGTTAAAGAAAGTGTTAGCCTTGCTGGAATAAAATCAAAGAAATTTTGGACAAAATAAATTTCAAAGAAGCCTTAACCTGCCCCTTACCAGCCAAGCTGGAATACGGCACGTACATCGCAAAATTAGGGAGCTGATTTCGAACTCCAATTATAGACATGTTACTTGGGAAAGAACTCAGGAATTTGTTCCTTAATAAGAACAACCAAACTAGTATAAGCTTAAAGTTTTAGTCTTAGAACTCAACCTTGAAGCCCAGAGTAACAGTTAAGAATTGAATCCAATTATAAAAAAAATAATTGATTATCTTAGAACAAAGGAAATATGGATTTTTTATTTTTTTATTTTTTTTTAAATCACAAAATTCTTCTAGCTAAAAAAGCTAAAGACATAGATTAACCCTCATTTGCGAAAATATTCAATAAAATGAAGACACAAATGAAATTATTAGCATGATAGTCCGGTTTAAAGGACCAGCCAATACAGTGGACTTGCATAATCAATAAATGCAAAACAACAAGACAAATGCAACAGCACCTAGTCTAGTAAATGTTGTCCCTTTAACCATGCTAAAATAAATCATAATCTGATACTTGATCTTAAAGTAAACAGAGAAAATGAAGCAATTGCAATATCCAAATAAATCACAGGACCAAGAAAAGTACCTGAAACTAAATAATTTTCCATAAATAATATACAACTATCTAAAGGAAAATAAATACTATTTTGCTATAGAAACAATAGCATAATTAGTAGAATTAGAGATAGCCCCAATAAATTGGCGAACCCTCCAAATTGAATTTAACTGCTGGCAAAGAATATAGTTTAAAACCTTTGAAGAAGGAATAAAAGAAAATTCTCAGCCTATTCCATTCCCTAGTATAGGGAATTGGAAAGAAAACCTCTAAAGAAATAAATAGGCAGAAATAATGTCAGCTAGTCTTAAAGAACTAGTTACCTTAATATCCAAAATAATCAACACCTTTTCAACAAAGAACAAATGTACTTTAATAATTGAAAAATAATAAAAAAGTAGATTTGTTAGTGTCAATATCTGATGAAGAAAATTTCTGAAAAAAACATCATCAGAGAAGGATAAATCAGTATGTTGTTGGTCATTTGAAACTTCAATAATTAAAAAAGAAGTGAAAAAGACCTAAAAATTTTATTAGAAGGCACGAAGTCAGACAAAGCCTTTAACATAGAATCAGAAAAATATTTCTTATAAGTCTTCTAAATATTTCTTGTAAGAAAAGAAAATATATAAAGCATAAATACTAATGGATTCCGCATGTAAAAGTATAACATAATATCTTATTACAAACCATAGCTAAAGATAAACATTTATAACATTTAAAATAAATGAACTTAGCTTTGGTAGAACTGAAACTCAGTTAAGCGTTTTTCCAAAAGTGGCTTCTGATTCAGAGTCCATTTGAGACATCTTGCAATATGTAATAGAAAAAACAACATATAAAGCAAAAATTGATCAAATTCCTTAAATGACAGTTTCAGGAATGGGAAAAAAAATGCCAATGAACAAGCTTCTAGCAACCAGAAGCAATAAATAATGAGACTTAAATATTGTGGAGACAACAATGACGCTCGAATTTTTTAGCGCCAAAAAAGCCGCCCACATTATTTGGCGCCTAAATGCTTTTGGCGCCAAAAATGGCGCCACATCCGGTAACGCCGACATTTTTTGGCGCAAAAACGTAAAAAAAATGACGCAACTTCCGGCGACACGTATGACGCCGGAAATGAAAAGAAAATTTTTGCGCCAAGAAAGTCCGCGCCAAGAATGACGCAATAAAATGAAGCATTTTCAGCCCCCGCGAGCCTAACAGCCCACAGGGAAAAAAGTCAAATTTTAAGGTAAGAAAAAATCGATTATTCATATGCATTATCCCAAATATGAAACTGACTGTCTGAAAATAAGGAACGTTGAACATCCTGAATCAAGGCAAATAAATGTTTAAACACATATATTTAGAACTTTACATAAAAGTGCCCAACCATAGCTTAGAGTGTCACAGAAAATAAGACTTACTTACCCCAGGACACTCATCTACATGTAGTAGAAAGCCAAACCAGTACTGAAACGAGAATCAGTAGAGGTAATGGTATATATAAGAGTATATCGTCGATCTGAAAAGGGAGGTAAGAGATGAATCTCTACGACCGATAACAGAGAACCTATGAAATAGACCCCGTAGAAGGAGATCATTGAATTCAAATAGGCAATACTCTCTTCACATCCCTCTGACATTCACTGCACGCTGAGAGGAAAACCGGGCTCCAACCTGCTGCGGAGCGCATATCAACGTAGAATCTAGCACAAACTTACTTCACCACCTCCACAGGAGGCAAAGTTTGTAAAACTGATTTGTGGGTGTGGTGAGGGGTGTATTTATAGGCATTTTGAGGTTTGGGAAACTTTGCCCCTCCTGGTAGGAATGTATATCCCATACGTCACTAGCTCATGGACTCTTGCTAATTACATGAAAGAAATATCAGTCATTGCCTTCTCTATAGCTGCAGCAATAAAATCTTACATGTCTGCAGTAATGCTATGTACATTAGACTGAGATAGAATAACAGTGGGTGTATTTGTACTCATAGATATATCATCAGCATTTAACAATTTGTCAAAAACAAGAGCCACATAATAAAGTTGAATAATTTCGATCAGCTTGTCATGTATATCCCTTTAAATCCTGCATCTGAACCCTATAAAAGTCTCCTCCCCCAACTTCTCTTTGCTTAGTATTGTCTTCTGATACCCGGATCACATTAACTACTGTCTAAGTAGTTCAGCTAAGCCTCCACTTTATTTATCATCTCTCCCTGTCAGCTGTAATCTGGAAACAACTACTGCTGCAGCATTAAGCTCTCTCTGCCCTGGCAGTCTGAAGTAAGAAGCTTCTGTTATGCACTTCCTGACTCCGTCTGCAAGCTGTTACACATAACTCAATTGTATCTGAACATCCTGGTATTCATAAAACAATTGAATTACTTAGACGAGACTTCTGGTGGCCTGCTATGAATTCTGATGTTACTAACTTCATTAAGTCCTGTGATACCTGTGCCAAAGTAAAAAATGACAGAGCACATCCTTATGGTTTCCTCATGCCTCTACCCATACCAAATAAACCATGGAAGGACATTGCAATGGATTTCATTGTAGAATTACCTCCGTCAAACAACCATAGTTGTATAATGGTTGTAGTGGACTTATTTACAAAGATGGCACATTTTCTCCCATGTCATTCGCTACCCACTGCTTCAGAAACTGCTCAACTTTTTCTCACACATATTGTCAGATTACATGGTCTTCCGGATCCCATCACTTCATATAGGGGTTCGCAATTTACCTCCAAGTTCTGGACCCAGCTTTGCCACATTCTAAAAATTCAACCTCGGCTCAGCACTTCCTATCATCCCCAGACAAATGGCCTGACCGAGAGAACAAATCAGACTCTCGAACAGTATTTAAGGTGCTATTGCACTCAACTGCAAGATACTTGGTTTTCTCTTTTACCCATGGCCGAATTCGCTTTCAACAATACATTAAATTCATCAACTAAGATGTCCCCATTCTACGCTAATTATGGTTTTCATCCCCGATTTCATCTATATCCCAGAGAAGAGAGTACTTCCCCATTGGTTAATGATATGTTGAATGAACTAGCTCAACATTTTACTGTGATTCAAGACAATCTCAAGACCGCTCAAGACTCCAGTTACTGGTTCAGCTTTCACACCTACTTATACCATTGAACCTGAGTATGAGATTCATTCCATTTTGGATTCCAGATATCATGGTGACACTCTGCAGTATCTTATTCATTGGAAGGATTATTCTCATGAGGAGGATTCCAGGATTCCTGGGAGCCTTCTTCCAACCTCTCTGCTCCTCGATTGGTTTCTTTATTTCACCGCAGGAACCCCGATCGTCCCAGACCCTGAGCCCCAGAGTGGCTCCTTGCAGGGGGGGTTCTGTCATGTATATCACTTTAAATCCTGCATCTGAACCCTATAAAAGTCTCCTCCCCCAATTTCTCTTTGCTTAGTATTGTCTTCTGATACCCGGATCACATTAACTACTGTCTAAGCAGTTCAGCTAAGCCGCCACTTTATTTACTATCACTCCCTGTCAGCTGTAATCTGGAAACAACTACTGCTGCAGCATTAAGCTCTCTCTGCCCTGGCAGTCTGACGTAAGAAGCTTCTGTTAAGCACTTCCTGACTCAGTCTGCAAGCTGTTACACAGAAACGGATTTCACAGCACCTCTCTCTGTCTCTCAACACACTGCAGCTGCAAAACGGACTGGAACTCCTGAGGTGAGATTACTTTAAACTTGTTCTCACACTGTAGCTGCAAAACGGACTGGAACTCCTGAAGTGAGATTACTTTAAACTTGTTCTCCAAAACCCTGCACATTTTGCCTTGCAAGACTTGATTTATATATTGCCTGCATTCTCTAGACATTCCTGTAATTAATTCTGAACTTGCTGCATCTGTATATAAAGAGACTGCACCATTGTTCCTGATATCCATATTAACTGGAATACAAATAATCTGCAATATTGAGTGTGATTGATTTATTTTATCCTGTCTGTTGATAACTTTGCTAGACTGGGAGTGATTGTTATACTTTGCTATTTGGAGTGGTTACAGTTTAAAGCACCAATATTTAAAGAGACAGTTTGCAATCTCTACAACACATTGCTGCTATTCCCTTTTGGGCCCTCAGTCTATGAGCAGAACAGGGATTATTTTATTAATTCTGCTATTTTGTGAGACTGAGTGGAATTTGAACCTAATTCCCAACTCTTAACAGAGTCCTGGTATCACACAGCTTTAATACAACAAACATACTTAGCTTTGGTAAATACGTGTTCAGGCAGCTCAAATCCTATGGTAACACCAGAGGCAGGTTCAGTTTGAGACATAATTGCAAAAAAACAAAATTTAAAAAAAAATAAAAAAATCTGCAAATGTTTATCCATGCTCCTATATATGATATATATAACAGGCTTGAGAGAAACAGAGTGAAAATGTATAAAAAAGAAAATAAAAAAAATGAAAATGGATTCATAAAATAATGCTTCATGAAAGCTCTCTAAGTGTTGACAGAGAACACTGAATGAGCTGGGGGCGGAGCTATAACGGCAACATTTTGGCGGGAAATGCAACATTGGACATGCAAAGCTGAGGATTGATAATACACCTATTACTCTAAAAATCAGGTAAGAAGTTTGATTATATATACAAAAAAAATAAAAAAATAACCCAAATAAAGCCTAATAGATACTTCTATTATAGCTGCATAAAATGTGATTATCAACATTCCATGAGACTAACATAATACTTAGCATCCTAATTTATAAATAAATTACTAGCTCCAAAAAAAACCCTGTATGTTTCACAGACTCTACCAACCTTGAAAAATATTTAGCCACCAATAAAGACACTAAAAAAGAGCACTGAATCACTGACTCAAGGCATGTATACAAACAATATGTAACAACTTTACTTAAAAAGTGCCCAATCCATAGCTGAGTGTGTCTAATAAAAGTATATACTTACTGTGTAAGACACCCATCCACATATAGCAGACAGCCAAACCAGTACTGAAACATATCAGCAATAAATCCACAGAAGAAGGCAGCACCTTGCAGTATAAAAATATCTTTATTTCCACATGCTGGAATAAAAAAGTGACGTTTCGGGTAGAGAACCCTTAATCATACAAAGCTAAAACACACTGTTCAAACCTTATAAAGGCCTACCTATACACAGGTGTTCAATTAACATTTCTCAACACTTTCACCTAGTGGTTACTCACTTAATTACATCTATATTAGAACTTAATGTTCTTATTTCACCTTGGTGCAAGATAGAATTAAAATCAATACAAAAATATATACATATGCAGAACAATGACATATATGGATACCAATGTAATTACAACCAAATGTATTACTGATAGACAAATTAATGAAAATGATTAAAAAGTTTTTTGTTGAAAAACAATTGCAGCAAATTCGATTGAAAACAGTTGCAGCAAGTTAGATGAAAAACAATTGAAGCAAATTAAAAATTTCATAACTCAAAATGATTACCAAAATAATTACAAAGATGATTATAAAAATAGGGTATAATCCAATTCTTTATTTAAACCCAAGGGTTACATTGCATTGAGTTTGCAAATCCAAAATGCCTCTTTCTTTTTTAGCATTAACTCTCTATTACCCCCCCCCCCCCCGTCTGGGACGTGGCACTGCATCAATGATTTGAAAACGGACCTGACTAATATTGTGGCCACATTGGATAAAATGTCCTGACACCGGTGCTTCTAGATTTCCACATCTGATATTGCTTTTGTGTTGTACTATCCTATCACGGACACGGCGTGTCGTCTCGCCAATGTAAATTTTTCCACATGGACATTTTATGAGATAGATAGCAAAAGCAGTATCACATGTGTAAAAGCCTTTTATCAAGAATTTTTTACCAGTGAGAGGGTGTACAAATTGAGGGCCTTTAATCATCGAGTTGCAGTTGCCACATCCCAAACAGGGATAACACCCATACTTTTTATCAGATATGTAGCTTTGCTGTTTTTTGTTTGCACTTCCAATATCCGTATGTATAAGCTCATCTCTAAGGTTTCTCCTTCTTCTATAAGCAGGCATGGGGGGTACTGCGAATTCAGCAACACCTGGATGGCAACCCTGTAGGATACGCCAGTGTTTTTTTAGTACACTCATAATTTCGCTACCATGGTTATTGTGATCCATAACCATTACCATACGTTTATCCTCCTTTTTTGGTGTTGGATCTTTTTTAGATTGTACTTTAATTAATTCATTCTGAACTAACGCTGCAGGATAACCCCTACTCTCAAATTTTTTTGCCATGTTGTATAATCTCTTTTGCAATCTATCTTCTTCTGATACAATACGTTGTACCCTTAGGAACTGGCTTCTAGGTAGTGACCTAACTGTACTTCTAGGATGGAAACTTTGATAGTGTAACAAGCCATTCTTATCAGTAGGTTTTACATATAAATCTGTACAAACCTTACCATCCTTTAAGTATACTGTGGTGTCTAAGAAGTCAACCTGTAATTCACTTGCATTGAGGCAAAATTTGATGGAGTCAGTGCTACAATTGAGCTCAGCGACAAATTCCTCCAGGGTTCCAATGTCGCCACACCACACACCGAAACATATCAGCAGAGGTAATGGTATACAAGTATATTGTCGATCTGTAAAGGGAGGCAGCAGATTAATCCCTGCTAATGATTTACAGAGAGCCTTATGAAAAGCTTTCCCATAGGCGAAAACATGGTATCAGGCAATACTCCCTTCACATCCCTCAGACAAACGCTGCACTTAGAGAGGAACTGGGCTTCAATATGCTTAGAAGCGCTTCATGCTTCACCACCTCCTAAGGAGGCAAAGTTTGTAAAACTGAGGTATGAGTGAGGTGAGAGGTGTATTTATAGGCATTTGAGGTTTGGACAACTTTGCCCCCTCCTGGTAGGAATGTATAGCCCATACGTCACTAGCTCGTAGACTCTCGCCACCTATATGAAAGAAATAGTCATGTTGGGACACTGCATTTTATTAATGCTCTATTTTGGATAAAATTACGATATAGGTATCATGTGGTTGATTTAAAGATTGTGACTTTGCAATCATTAGACACTGGAAACCAAGTTAAGTATAGAATGAACGTGTTGGAAATTAAGCTGCCTCTGTTAGAAATACAATAACATTCACTTCTCACTATAACAAAGAGATTATTGTCTTTTAAATAAGGGGTCACATGCCAAGCTTATTAGTCAGTCTTCTCTTTCTATTCAAGCCCTTAGCATTTTCTATGTATAGTGAAGAGTAAGAGGGAAAGCAGTAGAAGAACAGCAAGGAGTATAAAAATAAAGAAGTTACATTTATAAGGAGAAAAGGTGGGATCTTCATTCGCTGTCACTTGAACATAAAAAAAAATATAAGAGTTTTCTCTCACTATCTATTGAAACAGCCCATCATGTAGAATTAACACATATGGACCTGTGCCAAAGTTGACCATCATGTTTAGAGTTGGATAGGCCAAGTGCCTGAGATATCAAGGAATTCAATTAAGAGACGAATATTAAATCCAGCTTAACAGGGTGCTGTAGTATTTTTTTTATTTAAAATGTTCCTTATAATGAACTATTTGCTTTTTCTCTGGATTTTTGTTTGTTGGAAGATCACATTATGGATGGAAGATGATATAGGTTGCAAAAAGATAGTGACTTTTGCTGTATATAGTTCAGTGGTTGCTCAATAAACAACTTGTAGCTGCTGCATCCATGTTTTATTTGAGATTAACGAAAGGTAAATATGGCTACTATGGACGGAGCTAACCTTCAATCTGTGAGGGAGCAGGACAGTGCAACTCCATCTTTTTTTTTATTTTTTTTAAAAACTGACTTTATTGAAAGAAATAAAGACAAATTACAGTATGGGAGTCGCAGCTCCCTGCAAACATTGTCAGTCATATTTTCCAAAGTAACATTGAATATAAATAGAGAAGAAATTGAAACACCTTCCTGTGTTTATAACATAGACTAAGTATTTTCTTTATATAGGAGGTGTGAAGGAAAGAGAAAGAAAAGTGGATCTACAAGAAGAAAGAAAATAGAGAGAAAAGCTGCCCATTTGTACAGGAATTGTTATGAAGACCTAGTCTGTGGATAATCCGTTACCACTGTTATTTACGCTCATAATAGCTAATCCTACGCAGTAACTCAAAAGTACAAATAGTTATATAAACCCGTCACTTGGAGGTTCCCCATGAATAAATACCATATTTTATAGGAATCTAAAGTGTTGGGTCCTCTTGGTTGTGAATGTTGTGTTTGAGGTAGTGTTCCCAAGTAGCGAGTATTTCCGCGTACACGTCCATTTTATCATGTTTCAAATAATAATATTCCTCTAGTTCTATGAACTCTGACACCTTACGAGCCCACATCGACAAGGTTGGGGCCGTTTTGCTCTTCCAGTTTTTTGCTATTAAAAATGTTATACTATTAGTCATCATGTGAATTTTTTTTTTCAGGGTTTATGTTTAATTTTGAGGGGGCTGCCTAACAACCACATCAATGGATCCAGAAGAAATTGAGTCTCGAGAATCACCTCAATTTCTGCTATAATTAGTCTCCAGAAGTTTTGAATTGTATTACACCACCACCACCACATATGACCCATGCTGCTGCCTTTGTGGCCACATCTCCTGCATTGGTCTGATCTGTGGCGGAATAGGCGGTGAATTTTCTTAGGAGTAAAGTACCATTGATGTAGGATTTTTAAGTTAATTTCAACAACTGAAAGTGAGACTGACATTTTTGAGATGTTGTGGAAGATTGTTGCACTGGTTTGGGGTAAAATAATTATTCCCAGGTCATCTTCCTAACTCTCAATATATGGTGGAATATACCCAGGGGGGTTAGTTGTGAGTATTTTATATAGCATTTTTCCAAACACCAACACAGTCGACCCAAATGAGGGGCATCTGAGATTAAGGCCTCTAGTTATCAACGTGTCTACTTACCTGCCTTCGCCGGCCCAATACGCCCGCCTAAGCTCGCCTACCATCGCCGCCACAGACCTGAATAAGCTCGCCAAAGTTATCAAAAAAGCTGTCAAAAAGCTGTGCACCAAGTACGGGGCGATGAGCAGCGGACTGTGATAGTTATCACTCATCCGATCTCGCTGCTCTTTGGCTTTTTCCCAGCTTTATTGATACCCCTGTCACTAAGCACCCACACTAAACTACACTGTTCTACCCCCTATACCGGCGCCCCCGGAGCCGCCCGCAACTAAATAAAGTTATTAACCCCTAAACCGCCGCTCCTAGACCCCGCCGCAACTATAATAAATGTATTAACCCCTAAACCGCCGCTCCCAGAGCCCACCGCCACTCTAATAAACTGATTAACCCCTAAACCGCCACTCCCGGACCCCGCCGCCACCTACATAATACCTATTAACCCCTATCCTGCCCCCCCATACCGCCGCCACCTATAATAAATGTATTAACCACGCCGCAACTATAATAAATGTATTAACCCCTAAACCGCCGCTCCCGGAGCCCACCGCCACTCTAATAAACTGATTAACCCCTAAACCGCCACTCCCGGACCCCGCCGCCACCTACATAATACCTATTAACCCCTATCCTGCCCCCCCATACCGCCGCCACCTATAATAAATTTATTAACCCCTATCCTGCCGATCCCATACCCCGCCGCAACTAAATAAATTGTTTAACCCATAAACCGCTGCTTCCGGACCCCGCAGCAAACTATATTAAACTTATTAACCCCTAATCTGCCCCCCCTGCACCGTCGCCACCTATAATAAATTTATTAACCCCTATCCTGCCCCCCCTATACTGCCGCAATCTATAATAAAATTATTAACCCCTAAAAAGTCTAACCCTAACACTAAATATTAATTAAATAAATCTAAATAAATATTACTCTTATTAACTAAATTAATCCTATTTAAAAATTTCAATTTATTTTAACTAGGCACAATAGCTATTAAATAGTTATTAACTATTTAATAGCTACCTAGTTAAAATAAAGATAAATTTACCTGTAAAATAAAAACTAACCTAAGTTACAAAAATACAAAAATCTGTGTCGGACTGAGCCCGGCGGATTGAAGCTTACGTCACAAAATTCTATTTTTGCCGGTGTGTAGGGCTCGATAATTAAGGCGAATCAGCCTCGCCACAAATACGCTGCGGAATTCCAGCATATTTGCGGTTGATGGCTTGATAACTAGGGGCCTAAGTGTTCTAATTGTACCCATCTTTTATGGTTATAATGAATGTGCCAGTCAACTATTCTTTGCAGAAAAATGGCTTGCCTGTACAGTGTGATATTGGGGATACCCAGTCTGCCTTGAAGTTTAGGTTTTTGCATAATAGATATTGTTAATTCTAGGTGGTTATCTATTCCAGACAAGGTCGCTAAAAGCTTTTTGGATGCTTAGAATATAGGATGCTGGTAATGGAATTGGTAGTGACTGAAGAATGTACAATAATCTTGGGAATATGTTCATTTTGAGGGTATTTATTTTGCCAGACCAAGATAGTCTTTTTGATAACCATGAGGAAAGATCTCTAATAATAGTTTTTTTGATCGATTCATAATTTTTTGTAAAAGTATCCCCTAAGGTTATTGCTAGGTCTATACCTAAATAATGAAGTGTACGTGAAGGGAGTAATTTGTTTAACCCTAAGCAGGTAGGGTTCATCTAGGTTGATGTTAAGCACCTCGGATTTTGCAGAATTAATCTTTAAATTGGATAATGTATGAAATAGTTGAAATTCTACTAATAATGGGGGAACAGAATGTTCAGGGTCGGTGAGTGATAATAAGATATAGTCTGTGAAAAGAGGACATATGATCTGTCCCACTTGTATCCCTTTTATATTGGGGTTTTGTCTTATCTCAGTCGTAATGGTTTCAACAAAACACGCAAATAGAAGAGGAGTAAGGGAAAAACCCTGCTGGGTACCATTAGTTATTGTAAAGGGGCGGATAAGGTTCCATTTATTAGCAGTTTCGCATTGGGTTGAGAGTATAAGGAGAAAATTCTGTCTATCATTTTGGGACCAAAGCCCATTGATTCTAGTGTAGAACATAAAAACAACCAGTCAACACAGTCAAAGGCCTTTTCTGCGTCTATGGACAGTAGGATACCCGGTATCTCTCTGTCTTGTACAAAGTGAATGAGGTTTAAGGCCCTGACCATGTTGTCCTCTTGTTTTGGGATAAATCCCACCTGGTCCTGATGGATTATGTCCAGTAACATGCAATTCACACGGTTTGCCAATACCTTCGCAAAGATTTTTACATCAGAGTTTAGGAGTGAAATTGGTCTATAATGTGATGGGTGGTCTAAAGCTTTGTTAGGTTTTGGTAGAAGAATAATGTGTGCCTCTAGTAGGCAGGGGGATAATGCCTTAGATTTATCGATATAGTTAATAAAACGTGCAAATTGAATCCATCAGTAGTGATGTCGCGAACCGAAAATTTTAGCGGACTCGAACTTCCGGTATTGTTCGCGAACACGCGAACCGCGCGAACCGCCATTGAATTCAATAGGCAGGCGAACTTTAAAACCTACAAGGACTCTTTCTGGCCACAATAGTGATGGAAAAGTTGTTTCAAGGGTACTAACACCTGGACTGTTGCATGCTGGAGGGGGATCCCTGGCAAAACTCCCATGGAAAATTACATAGTTGATGCAGAGTCTGCTTTTAAGCCATAATGGGTCTAAATCAACTAACATTCCCAAAGTGGCTGTCTCAAAACATCCCGGACAGAAGATAGATTGATAGTGATAGATAGGATAGATAGATATACATAGATTGATAGTTAGATCGAATTGATAGATTTGTTAGATATATAATTACCCTAATAAATTCTTATAATCAAACATGCGTTCTTGGACCCAACTAGCTTGTGTCAATTAGTACTTTTCTTAGCACTTTAATCCCTGTTCCCCCCCCCTATCGGGGGAGTTCTATATGGCCTGCCAGATTACCCTGAAAAATTATAATAATAAGACATGTGGTCTGCTACCTATTTTAACGAGGTTGTGTTTTAAGTACTACCATTCTTAGCACTTTAATCTCTGTAACTCCCCCTATTTGGTGAGGTCTATACGGCCTGGATGATTACCCATACAAAATATAATAATAAGACATCTGCTCTTGGTCTGCGACCCATGGTAACTATGTTGTGTTAACAACAATTAGGATTGGTGTAAATAGTTGGCAAGACGGCTTGGCACAAAAGGATGGCAGGCAGGAGGGAGATGCAATTCAAGGAAACTAGGAGACTGATTACTGACAGTCTAAACAGTGATGATTGACAATTTTTGAAATACTGTTAACAGAAATATGATTGCTGACAACAATTGGCTAGGTGGGGGCCTGGCTCATAGCAGGCTGCAAGGCAGGAGGAAAGTGCTATTCAATGGCACCAGCAAACTGAGGATTCAAAGCAACTATTACCAAAAATTTTAATTTTTAATTATTAGAATACTGTCACAACAAATATGATTGGTGTAAATATTTTTTAAGTAGGCCTGGCACACAGGCTTGGAAGGCTGTAGAAAAGTGCAATTCAAAGGCACGAGCAAACTGAGGGTTAAGATCATCAACAATAAAGATTTTTTTAATTGTAATTAGTAACTATACTGTGACAAAATATTTGGATTGGTGTAAATAGTTGGCAAGACGGCCTGGCACAAAAGGATGGCAGGCAGGAGGGAGATGCAATTCAAGGAAACTAGGAGACTGATTACTGACAGTCTAAACAGTGATGATTGACAATTTTTGAAATACTGTTAACAGAAATATGATTGCTGACAACAATTGGCAAGGTGGGGGCCTGGCTCATAGCAGGCTGCAAGGCAGGAGGAAAGTGCTATTCAATGGCACCAGCAAACTGAGGATTCAAATCACAGCAACTATTACCAAAAATTTTAATTTTTAATTATTAGAATACTGTCACAACAAATATGATTGGTGTAAATATTTTTTAAGTAGGCCTGGCACACAGGCTTGGAAGGCTGTAGAAAAGTGCAATTCAAAGGCACGAGCAAACTGAGGGTTAAGATCATCAACAATAAAGATTTTTTTAATTTTAATTAGTAACTATACTGTGACAAAAAATTTGGATTGGTGTAAATAGTTGGCAAGACGGCCTGGCACAAAAGGATGGCAGGCAGGAGGGAGATGCAATTCAAGGACACTAGGAGACTGATTACTGACAGTCTAAACAGTGATGATTGACAATTTTTGCAATACTGTTAACAGAAATATGATTGCTGACAACAATTGGCTAGGTGGGGGCCTGGCTCACAGCAGGCTGCAAGGCAGGAGGAAAGTGCTATTCAATGGCACCAGCAAACTGAGGATTCAAATCACAGCAACTATTACCAAAAATTTTAATTTTTAATTATTAGAATACTGTCACAACAAATATGATTGGTGTAAATATTTTTTAAGTAGGCCTGGCACACAGGCTTGGAAGGCTGTAGAAAAGTGCAATTCAAAGGCAAGAGCAAACTGAGGATTAAGATCAACACTAAAATTTGTTTTTATTTAAATTAATAACTATACTGTCTGACTGTGACAACAATTATGATTGGTGTAAATAGTTGGCTAGACGGCCTGGCACAAAAGGCTGGCAGTGGCAGGCAGGAGGTAAATGAAATTCAATGGCACTAGGAGACTGAATATTTGCAGTCCATGTTTTTATTTTATTTTATTACTGTTACAAGAATTGTGATTGGTGCCACTAATTGGCTACTTGGGCCTGGCAGACAGGCTGGCAGATATGAGTCGTGGATGGTAGGTAGGGCAGCAATTTAACACAGTATGCTGTGTAAGTGACAAAAACACAGGACTGATAGAAAATTAAGTTACATTACACTAGCAAAATATTTTAAAATTTTAGATTTTAATATTAAAATTATGTTAAGAAGTGCAATGCACATATGACTCTATGAGTGGTCGCACTGGCTGGCTGCTACGTAGGGCAGCAATTATAACAACAGTATGCTGTGTAAGTCAGATAGACAGTTAGACACAGGCCTGATAGAAAATACAATTAGATTACACTAGCATAATGATTTAAAGACTTTTTTTTTGGAAATTTTAAGAAAAAGGTTAAGCACATACATATGAGTCGTGGCTGATAGCCTTGGAAGGGCAGCTATTAAAAACAGTAGGCTCTGTATGTCGGATACACACACGACTGATAGAAAATACTATTAGATTACACTAGAAAAATGATTGAAATTATTTTTTTTGGGGGGGGGAATTAAAAAAAGGTTAAACACATATGAGTCGTGGCTCATAGACTAGGGAGGGCAGCAAGTAAACACAGTAGGCTCTCTATGTCAGCAAAACACACAGGCCGGATAGAAAATTATATTACATTACACTAGCAAACAAATTTAAACTTTTTTTTTTTTTATATTAAAATTAAGGTGAAAGAAAAATAGATATGAGTGCTGGGTGGGTGGCTGCCTGGCACAGACCAATTAACCAAAAGACTGAAAAAAAAGAGGTATATTAATGCTGATAATGCTGTAATTAGATTACACTAGAAAAATATTTTTTTGTGTTTTTTTTTTTAAATTAAAAATAATGTTATAAACGGATATTAACACTGGTGGCTGCTGGCTGGCACAGAGCAATGAACCAGAGTATATGCTGTGTGACACTGGCCTGATAGAAAATGAAAAAAAATTAAACTAGAAAAATAATTATATTTTTGGGTTAGTTAAATTTAAACTAATGTTGTTAGGGAGATATCTGTGGTGGCAGTAGTCACAGCATATGCTGTGAGCCTTAAACACACATCTGAAAGCCAGGCAAATGCTAATAAAAAAAAAAAAGAAAAAAAAAAAAAACGGCACGAAATATAGCCCTAAAAAGGGCTTTTTGGGGTGCTGTGCTTGCAGCAGAGATGAGTGGAGTCCTTCTGGACTGTAAATACACTAGCCTAGCTATGTTTTTCCTATTAATGTCAGGAACAAAAACACAACACGTCCTCTCATTAAAAAAGCAAGGTCGTTATGAGTCTAAAATGGCGGATTCCGAGTAGCTGGGAGTGTCTGTGAGGGAGTGTCTGATGTTGATTGGCTCTAATGTGTCAGGCGGCTGTGACATAAAGGGTCAAAGTTTCCACAATGATGACACATAGGGGCGGATCGAACATTGCCATGTGTTCGCCCACAAACGCGAACGCGAACAAGCTATGTTCGCTGTGAACCGTTCGCAGGCAAACAGTTCGCGACATCACTATCCATCATGGCCCGGTGCCTTGCCATTTGGGAGGTCTTTGATAACCACTTTAATTTCCTCTAGTGATATGGGTTCTTCTAGTTGATTTTTATGATAGGAACAGAGTTGGGGGGAGATGAAGGGAGTCTAGAAACGTGGCTATTGCTTTCGTTTTTGTATCTTGTTCTAATGGTTTTAGGTTAGTTGGACTATTTAGGTTATATAACTTTTGATAATATTCTCTGAAGGTTTTTGTTATGGATTTGGAATAGAAATGTTTTTTATTCTGGTCATCTTTTATACTTAAGATAAATGACTTGTGTGCTTTTTGCTTTAGGTACCGTGCAAGGGACCTGCCTGATTTATTTTGACCCTCATAATGCGATTGTTGTAGTCTTAAAGTTTGTCTTTTGTGTTCTTTGTTATAATAGGATGCTAGTTTTTCCCGTTCCAATTGCAGAGCAAATAGTAGAGAGTGGTCATCTGGGGACTTCTTATGGCTCTGTTCTAGTGATTCAATGTTAGTAATAAGTGATGTTAAGTATGCACGCTTTTTTTTAACATTGATGCTTTTATACCTATGAGTTCCCTCGGTATCACATATTTGTGGGCTTCCCATATAGTAGCTTGAGATAGGTCTGGGGTGGAGTTAGAGGTAAAATAGTCTGTTATGGCTTTTGAGATATGTTGTGAGATCAAGAGATCTGAAAGTAAATGGTCATCCAGTCTCCATGTATAGTCTTGGTTAGTTGGTTGGCCAAGTTAATGTGCCCAAGATTGAAGCATGGTCAGACCAGGTTAGGGGTGAGATTTGTGTGGAGTGAAATAATGAGAGGCCTGTGACATCAGTAAAGATCTAATCTATTCTTGTGTAGAGTTTGTGGGGGTATGAATATAATGTGTATTCTCTTTTTTCTGGGTTCAAAACCCTCCAGAGATCATGAACAACCAGTTTTTAAGGTAATTATTAGTGCAGTTGATATGTGAGGTCAGTATTGAGGAGTACCTAGACAAACAATCTAGCTGAGGATCTAGGGGCATATTCAGATCTCCGTAAAGTATCAGAATTCCTTTTTGATGTTCTAAGATTAAATTAGCTACCACTTTAATAAAGTTAGATTGTTTAGAGTTCGGAGAGTATATGGAGACTAAAGTAATCAGACGGCCGTACAATAGGTATACTAATATAATGTATCTACCCTCTCTGTCTTTGACTGTTTTAATTACTGTGAACAGGATATTTTGCTTGATTAAAATGCCAACCCCCTGCTTTTTGGCTTTAGGGTGGGAAGCATAGTAACGTGCTAAAGTTTAGTGTGAAGGTTAATGGTTCTTTATTTTTGATAAAATGGGTCTCCTGTACAAAGGATGTTAAGTCCTTTAGTGTTTATTGTCTGAATTCTTATGGAGTCTAATGGCTTGTGGAGACATTGAGAATTAGCCATATTACCAAAAACTGCTTCCGAAGAAGCAAATACATCAAAACTTTAGAATTTAGTAAATGTATGCAAAGAGGACCAAGTCGCTGCTTTGCAAATCTGATCAACTGAAGCTTCATTCTTAAAAGCCCACGAAGTGGAGACTGATCTAGTAGAATGAGCTGTAATTCTCTGAGGCGGGGCCTGACCCGACTCCAAATAAGCTTGATGAATCAAAAGTTTCAACCAAGAAGCCAAGGAAATAGCAGAAGCCTTCTGACGTTTCCTAGGACCAGAAAATAAAACAAATATACTGGAAGTCTTCCTGAAATCTTTAGTAGCTTCAACATAATATTTCAAAGCTCTTACCACATCCAAAGAATTCTTAGGATTGGGACACAAGGAAGGGAAAACAATTTCTCTACTAATGTTGTTAGAATTCACAACCTTAGGTAAAAAATTGAAAAGAAGTCTGCAAAACTGCCTTATCCTGATGAAAAATCAGAAAAGGAGACTCACAAGAAAGAGCAGATAGCTCAGAAACTCTTCTAGCAGAAGAGATAGCCAAAAGAAACAACACTTTCCAAGAAAGTAGTTTAATGTCCAAAGAATGCATAGGTTCAAATGGAGGAGCCTGTAAAGCCCTCAGAACCAAATTAAGACTCCAAGGAGGAGAAATTGATTTAATAACAGGCTTAATAGGAACTAAAGCCTGCACAAAACAGTGAATATCAGGAAGTATAGTAATCTTTCTGTGAAATAAAACAGAAAGAGCAGAGATTTGTCCTTTCAAGGAACTTGCAGACAAACCCTTATATAAACCATCCTGAAGAAACTGTAAAATTCTAGGAATTCTAAAAGAATGCCAGGAGAATTTATGAGAAGAACACCATGAAATGTAAGTCTTCCAAACTCTATAATAAATCTTTCTAGAGACAGATTTATGAGCTTGTAACATAGTATTAATCACTGAGTCAGAGAAACCTCTATGACTTAGAACTAAGCGTTCAATTTCCATACCTTCAAATTTAATGATTTGAGATCCTGATGGAAAAACGGACCTTGAGATAGTAGATCCGGCCATAACGGAAGTGGCCAAGGCGGGCAGACTGGACATCCGAACTAGATCCGCATACCAAAACCTGTGTGGCCATGCTGGAGCCACCAGCAACACAAAAGACTGTTCCATGATGATTTTGGAGATCACTCTTGGAAGGAGAACTAGAGACAGGAAGATGTAAGCAGAATGATAACACCAAGGAAGTGTCAGCGCATCCACTGCTTCCGCCTGAACATCCATAAACCTGGACAGGTAACTTGGAAGTTTTTTGTTTAGATGAGAGGCCATGAGATCTATCTCTGGAAGACCCCACATCTGAACAATCTGAGAAAACACATCTGGATGGAGAGACCACTCCCCTGGATGTAAAGCCTGGCAGCTGAGATAATCCGCCTCCCAATTGTCTACACCTGGGCTATGCACCGCAGAGATTAGACAGGAGTTGGATTCCGCCCATGCAAGTATCCGAGATACTTCTTTCATAGCTTGGGGACTGTGAGTCCCACCCTGATGATTGACATAAGCCACAGTTGTGATATTGTCTGTCTGAAAACAAATGAACTGTTCTCTCTTTAGCAGAGGCCAGAACTGAAGAGCCCTGAGAATTGCACGGAGTTCTAAAATATTTATTAGTAATCTTGCCTCTTGAGATTTCCAAACCCCTTGTGCTGTCAGAGATCCCCAAACAGCTCCCCAACCTGAAAGACTCGCATCTGTTGAGATCACAGTCCAGGTTGGCCGAACAAAAGAAGCCCCTTGAACCAAACGATGGTGATCTATCCACCATGTCAGAGAGTGTCGTACATTGGGATTCAAGGATATTAATTGTGATATCTTTGTATAATCCCTGCACCATTGATTCAGCATGCAAAGCTCTAGAGGTCTCATGTGAAAACGAGCAAAGGGGATCGCATCCGATGCTGCAGTCATGAGACCTAAAACTTCCATGCACATAGCCACTGAAGGGAATGACTGAGATTGAAGGTGCCGGCATGCTGCGACCAATTTTAAACGTCTCTTGTCTGTTAGAGATAGAGTCATGGACACTGAATCTATCTGGAAGCCTAAAAAGGTGACCCTTGTCTGACGAATCAAGAAACTTTTTGGTAAATTGATCCTCCAACCATGTTTCCGAAGAAACAACACTAGTTGATTTGTGTGAGATTCTGCAGTATGTAAAGACTGAGCTAGTACCAAGATATCGTCCAAATAAGGAAACACTGCAATACCCTATTCTCTGATTACAGTTAGTAGGGCACCCAGAACCTTTGAAAAGATTCTTGGAGCTGTTGCTAGGCCAAATGGAAGAGCAACAAATTGGTAATGCTTGTCTAGAAAAGAGAATCTCAGAAACTGATAGTGTTCTGGATGAATCGGAATATGAAGGTATGCATCCTGCAAGTCTATTGTGGACATATAATGTCCTTGCTGAACAAAAGGCAGAATAGTCCTTATAGTCACCATCTTGAAAGTTGGTACTCTTACATAACGATTCAAAATTTTCATATCCAGAACTGGTCTGAATAAATTTTCTTTCTTTGGTACAATGAATAGGTTTGAATAAAACCCCAAATCTTGTTCCTGAGGAGGAACTGGCATGATTACCCCTGAAGACTCCAGGTCTGAAACGCACTTCAGAAAAGCCTGAGCTTTTATTGGATTTACAGGGATACGTGAGAGAAAAAATCTTCTCACAGGAGGTCTTACTTTGAATCCTATTATGCTCTGAATCCAATGATTTTGAACAGATTTTATCCAAAAATCTTGAAAAACCTTAATCTGCCCCGTACCAGCTGAGCTGGAATGAGGGCCGCACCTTCATGCGGACTTAGGGGCTGACTTTGGTTTCCTAAATGGCTTGGATTTATTACAATTTGAGGAAGGCTTCCAATCGGAAGGAGGATTGAGTTTTTGTTCCTTATTCTGCCGAAAGTAACGAAAACGGTTAGAAGCCTTAGATTTACCCTTAGGTTTTTTATCCTGAGGCAGAAAAACTCCTTTTCCTCCAGTGATAGTTGAAATAATAGAATCCAACTGAGAACCAAATAAATTATTACCTTGGAAAGAAAGAGATAGTAATCTAGATTTAGATGTCATTTCAGCATTCCAAGATTTAAGCCACAAAGCTCTTCTAGCTAATACAGCTAAAGACATTGATCTAACATCAATTTTGATAATATCAAAAATGTCATCACAAATAAAATGATTAGCATGTTGCAGTAAGCGAATAATGCTAGATATGTCAGGATCCAATTCTTGTTGCGCTAAATTCTCCAACCAGAATGTTGATGCAGCCGCAACATCAGCCAAAGAAATTGCAGGACTGAGAAGATGACCTGAATATAAATAGGCCTTCCTTAGATAAGATTCAAGTGTCCTATCTAAAGGATCCTTAAAGGAAGTACTATCTTCCATAGGAATAGTGGTACGTTTAGCAAGAGTAGAAATAGCCCCATCAACTTTGGGGATTTTTTCCCAAAACTCTACAGCTTTTGCTGGTAAAGGATACAATTTTTTAAACCTTGAAGAAGGAATAAAAGAAGTACCTGGCTTATTCTATTCCCTAGAAATCATATCAGAAATAGCCTCAGATATAGGAAAAAGCCCTGGGGAAACCACAGGAGGTTTAAAAACAGCATTTAAACGTTTATTAGACTGAACGTCAATAGGACTGGTTACCTCAATATCCAAAGTAATTAACACTTCTTTTAATAAAGAACGCATATACTCTATTTTAAATAAATTAGTAGATTTGTCAGTGTCAATGTCTGAGGAAGGATCTTCTGTCTCAGATAGATCCTCATCAGAAGATGATAAATTATTATGTTGTTGGTCATTTGAAATTTCATCAGGCAAATGAGAAGTTTTAAAAGACCTTTTACGTTTATTAGAAGGTGGAAATGCAGACAACGCCTTCAGAATAGAATCATATATCAATATAAATAAAATTTATAAGTATATCATGCACATTAGAAGTTGAAGGAACTGCAACTGGCAATGTACTATTACTGATTAAAACACTATCTGCATGTAAAAGTTTATCATGACAACTATTACAAATGACATTCGGTGAAATAATTTCTTCACTTTTACAACAAATGCACAGCAATGTTCCAGCACAAACTTCTGAGACAGGATCAGATTGGGACATCTTGCACAATGTAAGAGAAATAAACAACATATAAAGCAAAATTATCTATTTCCTTATATGACAGTTTCAGGAGTGGGAAAAAATGCAAAAGCATAGGCCTCTGATAGAGAAAAAAGCAAGAGGCAAACATCAATGGGGTATTGAAATACTGAAAAAATTAACCAGAAATGACACACTTGCGTCACTAATGACGCCGCCGTGTGAAAGGTCTCGGCGTCATGTATGCCACTGGAAATGACGAAGTTGCGTCATAAACGTATTTTTCCGCACCAAAAATATTTTCGCGCCAAGAAAGACGCAATAAAGTTTAGCATTTTACGCACCCGTGGGCCTAATACCCGCAATAGCAAGAAGTAGTCAATTGAAAAAAAGACTAAACCCCAGGTAAGAAATACATTTCTTAAAATGTTTATATTCCCCAAATATGAAACTGACAGTCTGCTGAAGGAAATACATGAACCTGACTGTCATATTTCTAGCGGACCTTGTTCTCCACCTATCCTTTGGCCTCTAAATCCTTGCACCTTATATCAAGCCATTTCCTCCTTACCCTATAAATGATTACTGCACTCATTCACACCTGCTTGGAATTCTTGTACCGCCTACTCTCAACTCCTGCTCACAAGCATCTCCCCAAGCTACAGACTGAACGCAACTCAGCAGCTCCGGGCTGTAACAGTTTCGGCTGTGACGTCACACGCCACCAGAACCTCACCCGACATCGGGAAAGCTCAGCCCTGCAAAGCACAACCGCTTGTTGGAAATCCTCTTCAGCCTTCCTCACCTTCAAAACTACTATTGCAGTGCTTACCGGTAAGTGCCTTACTGCATACTGTCTTATATGAAAGTGCATAACAACCGCAAGGGGCTATTGATAAAAAACGGAACTTTAACCTAAGAACCAAATATGTCATATGACTAATAGGAAAGGCTTGCAACACTGTGAACAACGCTCAGTATATTTATTTACCTGATCAGCAACTTCTCATGATACCCTAATCTACATTAGAAAGGGATTAACCCCTCAAATACCGTTTGAATTGTTACAGCGCTGTCTTTTCTAGAGTGTAAACAGATACAAGTTACCTTTTGTCCTACCCTTTTATGGTTAGCTGAACTTACTCTGTGCATAGATATAAAGTCTGCCATCTCAGTTGTTAAGTCAGCATTGCCTAATATTATAAGGAAGGAGAATGTATATACACTGTAGCAATTAGAAACTAAAATCTTCTTGATATACAGTGTTCAACATTCCCCCATTCAAACATATCATTATACCTGCAGTTGTGGTCCTTTTCTTATGAAACTCATTCTTATTACAGGAATTTTTCACGTAAGCCTGACATTAATTCCAAGCCCATACCATGGACCCAGCAGTTCTAATCTCCCATGTGGAAGCTCTTACTCAGACTGTTGACAACTTAGCAAAGGGAATGACAGCCCTGCAGACAAAGAATACTTCCCTAAAACAGTATATCAATGAAAAAATTGATACCCTTAAGATTACTTTAAGCAATCATGAACCACAACCTAACCCACCTCTACCTTTTACAGGACAAAGGAACGAATTCAGGGAATTTAAGAATTCGTGTTATTTATATTTTCAATTAAAACCTAAGACCTACCCTAATGACCATTTAAAAGTCCTTACCACTATATCTTATTTGTGTGGTGAACCACGAGTTTGGCATCTCTTCTTTGAGTCAGATGACCCCATACTGTATTCACTTGACCAATTCTTTAAAGCCATGGCTCAGCTTTACGACGATCCCTTTAAACAGCTCTCAGCTGAGACAGCCATGCGATCTCTTCGACAAAACAAAAGACAGGTTGAGGAGTATATAACCGACTTTAAGAAGTGGTCCTCTGATACCCTCTGGAACGATTTGTCCTTGCGCAACCAATTTCGCTTGGGCCTATCCGATGCTTTAAAGGACGAGTTAGCTAGACAACCTTTACCAGATACACTAGACCAGCTTATCGACCTATCTATCACTTTAGACCGACGCATTAGAGAGCGACGTACTGAAAGACGTTACTCTGACTCTACACAAAGATTTCCACAAGTCTATACGGCTTCCTCCTCCACTAATAAATCACCACCCAAGACTTCTACAGTGCCTATGGAACTGGGTTTCATCCGAGGACCTTTAACTCCACAGGAGAAGCTGAGGCGCAAGGCAAATGACTTGTGCATGTACTGTGGAGGTTTAGACCATACCATCAGGGATTGCACTCAACTTCAACGCAAGACTGGTAAGCACAGGAAATTTGAGATTTGCTTTTCATCAAAACATGAACAAATTAATCATTGCTCCCTATCTGTTTTGTTACAGTGGGAACACCTCAGACTAGACTGTCAAGCAATACTTGATTCCGGTGCTAGCCACAACTACATTGATGAAGATTATGTACGGATAGATAAAATACCATTAGTTAAAAAGTTCAAACCAAGTCTCCTTCGTTTTGTTGATGGTAATGAGATCTCCTCTGGTCCAATACTATACCATACTATCCCTATACGTGTTACCACTAACACCCATCATACTGAATTTGTAACTTTTGATGTGATTCCATCACCTCTCTACCCCGTAATCCTAGGTATTCAATGGTTCAAAAAACATGACCCCAGTATTCTATGGTCAACTTCTGAAGTAACTTTTAACTCCTCTTATTGTAAGGACAACTGTTTATATCACGAACAACTACTTTGGAATACCCGAGGAATATACAGCATTTTCTGATGTATTCAGTAAAAAGGATTCTGAAACATTGCCACCACACAGGGTGTATGACTGTCCCATAGACCTCCTACCGGGCGTGGACATACCCTATGGCCATATCTTTCCCTTATCTGAACCCGAATTAGAACATTTAAAAACTTACCTGAAGGAAAACCTAAAAAAAGGCTTTATACGACTCTTGACTTCTCCTGCAGGGGCTGGAATCTTCTTTGTTAAAAACAAAGACCAGTCTCTTAGGCCGATTATAGATTATAGGGAGTTGAACAAACGTACCATAAAAAACAGATACCCCCTACTGTTAATACCCCAACTCATAGACAGGCTAAAAGATGCAAACTACTATACCAAACTAGATTTAAGGGGCGCTTACAATCTGGTACGCATAAAACCTGGACATGAATGGCTTACAGCTTTTCGCACCCGTAATGGGTTATATGAGTACACTGTAATGCCATTCGGCCTTTGTAACGCCCCTGCCACTTTCCAGTATTTTAATAATGATATTTTCAGGGACTTATTGGACCTTTTTGTTGTTATCTATTTAGATGACATACTTATTTTTTCTTCCACTCTTGAGGAACACATAAAACATGTAAAGATTATTCTCACACGATTAAGAGATAATTCTCTCTATGTGAAATTAGAGAAATGTATCTTCCATTCAAAACACATTAAGTTCCTTGGCTACGAAATCACACCAAAGGGTATTCAAATGGAAGGAAACAAAGTATCGGCTATCCTTGACTGGCCTCCTCCCAAGACTAAGAATGATGTCCAAAGATTCATGGGATTTGCCAATTACTATCGTAAATTTATTAAGAACTTTGCCGCCTTGACTAGACCTCTTAGCAACCTCACCAAAAAGGAGGGCAGATTCATTTGGACTCATGACTTGCAGTGTATTTTTGACTATTTGAAGTCTGCATTCACATCTGCCCCCATTCTACATTTCCCGGAGCCCAACCATCAATATGTATTAGAGGTGGATGCTTCTAATTATGCACTAGGGGCCATATTGTCCCAAAGACAAACCCCAACAGAACCTCTTCATCCAGTAGCTTATTATTCCAGACTTTTGACCACTCCTGAAATAAACTACCCCATAGGGGATAAGGAACTCTTGGCCATCAAGGCCTCTTTAGAGCACTGGAGACATTTGCTCGAAGGAACTAACATACCTGTTCTAATATACACAGACCACAAAAACCTGGAATATCTCAAGAGTAATCGTATGCTCTCTTCACGACAGGTACGATGGAACTTGTTGTTGTCACGTTTCAACTACCTTATCACCTACAGACCTGCTTCAAAGAACAAGAAGGCAGATGCACTATCACATCAACTCTCGCCCCCGGTGTCAATCCCAGATGAAAGTTCACTCATACCCCTAGAAAACTTTCTAGGTCTCTCTTTAGACCAGTTCAACACATTCAAAATAGAACAGACATGGGATACAACCTTACCTAAAAAAGAATTGGCTCAACATCACAATGGGTTGTACTACCGCCAACATCAGGTTTATGTACCACCATCTCTCAGACAGCAAGTACTTGCTACCCTCCATGACTCAGTTCTAGCCGGACATCCGGGTATAAACAAGACACAAGAATTAGTTGCTCGATTTTTTTGGTGGCCCGACTATTTGAATGAAACAGCATTATATGTGAAATCCTGTAAAGTATGTGCCGTATCAAAATCCACCAGAACATCACCTACGGGTAAACTGATACCACTACCTACTCCCGATAGACCATGGACAGATATAGCACTGGACTTCATTGTAGACTTACCACTTTCGAAGAAACAAAACACTATCCTGGTAGTGGTCGATCTTTTTAGTAAGATGGCACATTTTATCCCGTTCCATAAACTACCCACTACTATGGAGACGGTTACCTTGCTTCTAAACCACGTCTTCAAACTCCATGGCCTTCCTAATTCCATCACCTCGGATAGAGGAACTCAGTTCACTAGTAAACTTTGGAAACAATTATGCCTTAGTCTCAACATCACAAGGCGTCTCAGCACTTCTTTCCATCCACAGACCAACAGTCAAAAGAGAGGACCAACCAGTGGATAGAACAGTACCTTCGCTGCTTCTTATCGGCCCGTCAGGACGATTGGGTTGACCTCCTGCCCACAGCAGAATTCGCTTTCAATAATACATACCACAACACCACTAAAACTTCTCCTTTCTACATCAACTATGGATTTCACCCCACGTTTCAATGGCAGAGTAGCATTCTGAACACCCATCCAGTCGTGAACGAATTGATTAACACCATCTCTGATGCTTTCGTTGTAGCCACTGAAAACATCAATCTCGCCAAGGAACGGTATAAAGGTCACTACGACAGAAAACGCTTGCCTTCTCCAAACTACCAGGTGGGGGATTATGTTTGGCTCTCCACTCGTAACCTACGATTGCCATTTCCGACCAAGAAATTGTCCTCTACTTGTGTCGGTCCATTCCCGATAGACAACATAGTGAATCCAAATGCCGTGACTCTTTCTCTGCCTGCTCACATGAAGATCCACCCTACGTTTCATGTCTCTCTTCTGAAACCTTATAGAGCTTTGCGTCACCACACCGTCCAGGATCTTCATCTACCTACTCTTCCAGTCCCGCAGGATGTTTATGAGGTTCAACAGATCCTTGACTCCCGCATCCACCGCGGGGCTTTGCAGTACTTGATTCATTGGAAGGGTTACCCTGCCTCTGAGGATTCCTGGGAACCTGCCTCTAATTTGTCTGCGCCCCGGCTCCTGGCTCAGTTTCATGGACGGAATCCTGACCGTCCTGGTCCTGATCTCCGGAGTTGATCATTTGGGGGGGGGATCCTGTCATATGTCTAGCGGACCTTGTTCTCCACCTATCCTTTGGCCTCTAAATCCTTGCACCTTATATCAAGCCATTTCCTCCTTACCCTATAAATGATTACTGCACTCATTCACACCTGCTTGGAATTCTTGTACCGCCTACTCTCAACTCCTGCTCACAAGCATCTCCCCAAGCTACAGACTGAACGCAACTCAGCAGCTCCTGGCTGTAACAGTTTCGGCTGTGACGTCACACGCCACCGGAACCTCACCCGACATCGGGAAAGCTCAGCCCTGCAAAGCACAACCGCTTGTTGGAAATCCTCTTCAGCCTTCCTCACCTTCAAAACTACTATTGCAGTGCTTACCGGTAAGTGCCTTACTGCATACTGTCTTATATGAAAGTGCATAACAACCGCAAGGGGCTATTGATAAAAAATGGAACTTTAACCTAAGAACCAAATATGTCATATGACTAATAGGAAAGGCTTGCAACACTGTGAACAACGCTCAGTATATTTATTCACCTGATCAGCAACTTCTCATGATACCCTAATCTACATTAGAAAGGGATTAACCCCTCAAATACCAGTTGAATTGTTACAGCGCTGTCTTTTCTAGAGTGTAAACAGATACAAGTTACTTTTTGTCCTACCCTTTTATGGTTAGCTGAACTTACTCTGTGCATAGATATAAAGTCTGCCATCTCAGTTGTTAAGTCAGCATTGCCTAATATTATAAGGAAGGAGAATGTATATACACTGTAGCAATTAGAAACTAAAATCTTCTTGATATACAGTGTTCAACATTCCCCCATTCAAACATATCATTATACCTGCAGTTGTGGTCCTTTTCTTATGAAACTCATTCTTATTACAGGAATTTTTCACGTAAGCCTGACACTGACTCATGGCAAATATAAGTACAATACATATATTTAGAACTTTATATAAATGCATAAAGTGCCAAACCATAGCTGAGGTGTCTTAAGTAATAAAAAACATACTTACCAAAAGACACCCATCCACATATAGCAGATAGCCAAACCAGTACTAAAACAGTTATTAGTAGAGGTAATGGTAAATTGAGAGTATATCGTCAATCTGAAAAGGGAGGTAGGAGATGAATCTCTATGACCGATAACAGAGAACCTATGAAATAGACCCCCGTTAGGGAAATCATTCTATTCAAATAATTGATACTCCCTTCACGTCCCTCTGACATTCGCTGTACTCTGAGAGGAATCAGGCCTCAACAATGCTGAGAAGCGCATATCAATGTAGAAATCTTAGCACAAACTTACTTCACCACCTCCATAGGAGGCAAAGTTTGTAAAACTGAATTGTGGGTGTGGTGAGGGGTGTATTTATAGGCATTTTGAGGTTTGGGAAACTTTGACCCTCCTGGTAGGATTGTATATCCCATATGTCACTAGCTCATGGACTCTTGCCAATTACATGAAAGAAACAAACATTATTTTTAATTATAAGGATTTGACATTTTGTGGCCCTCGGGTCTTATATTTAAACTGCTAACCAAGCCACAGACAATGATGAACAACCTAGGGAGCAACTCTAATTTAAAGTTTACAACAAATCACATAAATATTGAATATACGACCTGTGTTTACATGAATAACCGCTTTCACCAGCAAGGAATCATCCCCAGTTAAGCTAAGCGTCTCTTCATTTAATAGGAGGATCTTTAGGTTTTCTTTTTGAGACAAGAGTCCATTGGGAATCATGCTGTTTGTGGAGGGCTTTCGTAGGTCTGTTTCAGGTGTCTCGCTTCTGTTGCTGTGGGTGAGGAAAAGTCAGGTTGAGACCTTTAGATATAGCTTCAAGGTCCTGCATGTTTTTGAACACAAAGGTCTTTCTGTCTTTTTGAATCAGAAGGCTAAACGGGAAACCCCATCGGTATCGAATTTTATTTTCTTGCAATGTAGTGGTGAGAAATTTGAGAGAGCGTCTCTTTCAATAGTTGTGGTACATAAATCTTGGAAGATTTGGAGGGTCTGTCCTTGAAAGGTGATAGAACCATGTGATCTTGCCTGTTTCCAAATGACTTCCTTATGTTGGTAGAAGGCGAATTTCATAATTATGTCCCGTGGGGGGCTTTCCGGGTTAGGTCTCGGCCTCAAAGCTCTATCAGTTCTTTCTAGAGAGGATTCCGTTAGTTCCGACGAGGGAGCTATCTGTTTAAAGAGTTGCAAAAGATAGGTGGTTACATTGTCATGAGTAACGTCCTCAGGAATGCCTCTGATGCGTAGGTTGCTGCGTCGGTTCCGATTATCAAGGTCTTCCACTTTTAATTGTAAGTCCTGAATCAGAGAGTTTTGGCAGTCGAGGTGTTGAGTGTTATTGCCGACTATAGATTCCACATTTTCTTGTCCTTCTTCCAGGCATGCAATCCTGGATCCCAATTCACCAATATCCTTTCTTATAGAGGAGATTTCTGATTTAATGAAAGTTTTCAGATCAGCAATGTCTGACTTTGATGGAAGGGCAGCTATAATGGTCTGGATTTGTGTTAGCTGTTCTATAGTATAGAGGACTGAGGTATTTGTGTAGGGACCTGAGTCATCATTTTGTCAGGCTGTGTTTCACCTTTTGGCATTGAATGTGAGTGTTGTTCTTGTGGAGAAAAAAAGGAACTCACTGATGGCGTCTTTGGTTGTATTGCTTTTCGGGTCGTTCTGCTAGATTTCCTAACTGCCATTTGCAGTTAGAAGGATGAGGTATATTATTTGAAAGATACATAAGCGTGATCTGTTTATGGGTTGGAAAAGTGTTTACACCGTGCACGCTTTATAGTTGTAACCCCTGAGCTTGGAGATTATATATGGTGTTTGTTGATATGCCTGCTTCAGGTAACACCACAAGTAAGGCAGTTTATCAGGTGTTATAAATATTCATTGATTGATGTAGTACCCAGGTTAATTATCTTAGCCTGCATAGTGATGCTTCTCTATACATTAGGGGTATACAAGGCATTTAGGTTCCTGTTTTTAGTTATATATTCCGGTGCTATAAGACTGGTTAGGGTCCCCTTAATAATTACTGTTTTTTAAATATACATTAGGGAGCATTGGGGCCTGTATCCCAGATGGCTCAGTAAAGATGGGTGATAAATGTTATGAGGCTAAACATCATGTCCGGATTGCCCTTCAGTTAAGCTATGGAATGCCGTTTTTTTAAGGGCCATGTGGTTTGCTGAGGGGTAACGTGTAGTGATGTATTAAATTGTGCTCACCATGATATCTGCAGCCCTGACATCCAACAACGATGCCTTTCCCATCCGGTTGTATGGACTGGTATGGTGACCGGGTGTTCCGTCTGTGTACCGGTTCGCTTGGGCCTCTCACTCTGTAGGCCTGCAGTAAAGATGGCGACCGGAATTTTCTGGATCTGTTTTTTCGGACAGTGTACTGCTCCTGTCAGCGGTTATACATAGCCAGTATGCTGTCGACCTGTTCCCAAGTTATTCTGTTGAGCTGGCCAAAATTAACACAGTTTTGGCAGGGTAGGAGCCGATTGAATGTGAAAGGCTACGGAGCTTCACAACAGTGCAGCCATCTCCCTGCACGGCTACGCCCCTCCTCCAACAGTGCAGCTCCATCCTTAAAAGGAGAACACACACTACAAACACACACACATCATTTAGGGAACAGCCCACCTCATACTCAAATAATCTTAAATGAAAAGGTGCATAAAAAATGCACACAGCCAATGGACATTATTTTTAAAGGGACAAGTCACACCACACATTCACAGTTTTAATGGTACAGATGCACACACAGTGCACTAAGCCCTAAAGGAACATCTCACACTATGCATAATCTTAAAGCAGCAGTCACACTAACACAAAGCACACAGCCTTAACCCCTTAAAGGGACATGAAACACAAATGTTTCCTTTCATGATCTACAAAGAGCAAGCAGTTTTAAACCAGTCCATATGAAGGGGTTTGGAAAATGAATTGCAGGCAGTACCAATATTAGTTATAAATAAAATTAGATATTTATTGAGAACTTAGTTAAAATTCCATAGTTGGAAGGCACATTTTATGTATACATACAACCTCAGCACACAGGTGCTGCATCCGACGCGTTTCCTGCTTTACAACAAGCACTTCATCAGGGATACACAGCTGTTCTCCCTGTGAATATTTAAGCCTTTCACATTTAACCCTTAACAATGCTGTCAGAACTTTCAATGGTCTTTCCATACCGCATTGTTAATAATGTATAATACACATATATACTTTTAAAAACATATATTATAGGCAAAAAAAGTTATAAATATTCAGCATTCTAAACATTTATACGAAACTCCTAAGTTATCTCAAAGATATTGCTCCCTAACTTTTAAAGGGATCACTAACATGATATAATACATTCTTTAGATCTAAAACAAAATTAATTTGAGATCCTGTATATTTAATTTTCCTTTTCTATTATAATCATGTTCGAACTTTATTATTTTAATAAGTAGCTTTTTTTAAAAAAAAAAAAAAGCAGTTTTAAACAACTTTCTAATTTACGTCTATTATCTAATGTGCTTCATTATCTTGATATCCTTTGCTGAAAAGCATATCTATATAGGTTTAGTAACTGCTGATTGGTGGCTGCACATAGATGCCTCGTGTGATTGGCTCACCAATATGCATTGCTATTTCTTTAACCAAGGATATTTAAAGAATAAAGCAAATTAGATAATAGAAGTAAATTGGAAAGTTTGTTGAAATTGTATTCTCTATCTGAATAATGAAAGACATTTTTTGGGTTTAATGTCCCTTTAACCCCTTAGTGACCAGAGCACTTTTCCATTTTCTGTCCGTTTGGGACCAAGGCTATTTTTACATTTTTGCGGTGTTTGTGTTTAGCTGTAATTTTCTTCTTACTCATTTACTGTACCCACACATATTATATACCGTTTTTCTCGCCATTAAATGGACTTTCTAAAGATACCATTATTTTCATCATATCTTATAATTTACTATAAAAAAAATGATAAAATATGAGGAAAAATGGAAAAAAACACACTTTTTCTAACTTTGACCCCCAAAATCTGTTACATATCTAAAACCACCAAAAAACACCCATGCTAAATAGTTTCTAAATTTTGTCCTGAGTTTAGAAATACCCAATGTTTACATGTTCTTTGCTTTTTTTGCAAGTTATAGGGCCATAAATATAAGTAGCACTTTGCTATTTCCAAACCATTTTTTTCCAAAATTAGCGCTAGTTACATTAGAACACTGATATCTTTCAGGAATCCCTGAATATCCCTTGACATGTATATATTTTTTTTTTGTAGACATCCCAAAGTATTGATCTAGGCCAATTTTGGTATATTTCATACCACCATTTCACCGCCAAATGCGATCAAATACAAAAAATTGTTCACTTTTTCACAAATTTTTTCACAAACTTTAGGTTTCTCACTGAAATCATTTACAAACAGCTTGTGCAATTATGGCATAAATGGTTGTAAATTCTTCTCTGGGATCCCCTTTGTTCAGAAATAGCACACATATATGGCTTTGGCGTTGCTTTTTGGTAATTAGAAGGCCGCTAAATGCCACTGCGCACCACAAGTGTATCATGCCCAGCAGTTAAGGGGTTAATTAGGGAGCTTTTAGGGAGCTTGTAGGGTTAATTTTAGCTTTAGTGTAGTGTAGTAGACAACCCCAAGTATTGATCTAGGCACATTTTGGTATATTTCATGCCACCATTTCACCGCCAAATGCGATCAAATTAAAAAAAAACGTAAAATTTTTCACAATTTTAGGTTTCTCACTGAAATCATTTACAAACAGCTTGTGCAATTATGGCACAAATGGTTGTAAATGCTTGTCTGGGATCCCCTTTGTTCAGAAATAGCAGACATATATGACTTTGGCGTTGCTTTCTGGTAATTAGAAGGCCACTAAATCCTGTTGCGCCTCACACGTGTATTATGGCTAGCAGTGAAAGGGTTAATTAGGGAGTTTGTAGTGAGCTTGCAGGGTTAATTTTAGCTTTAGTGTAGAGATCAGCCTCCCATCTGACACATCCCACCCCCTGATCCCTCCCAAACAGCTCCCTTCCCTCCCCCACCCCACAATTGTCCCCGCCATCTTAAGTACTGGCAGAAAGTCTGCCAGTACTAAAATAAAAGGGTTTTTAAAAAAAAATGAATTTTTTTTTTAGCATATTTACATATGCTACTGTGTAGGATCCCCCCCTTAGCCCCCAACCTCCCTGATCCCCCCCAAAACCGCTCTCTAACCCTCCCCTCTGTCTTATTGGGGGCCATCTTGGGTACTGGCAGCTGTCTGCCAGTACCCAGTTTACAATAAAAAAATGCTTTTTTTTTGTTTTTTTTCTGTAGTGTAGCTTCCCCCCCCCCCCCACCCCCCACAGACTAACCCCCACCACCTTGCTTATTGTTTGACATTTTTGTTTGACATTTGAGATATATTTTTTATTTCCCATTTTCTGTAGTGTAGCGGTTCCCACCCGCTCCCTGCCCGTGCGCGCCCCCAGCCACCCCCGCCCACGATCCCGCCCCCCTTCACATCCACATGGCCATCGATGGCCGCCACCCGCCTCCCGGTCCGGCTCCCACCCACCAACGCAGGTAGCCACCGATCTCCGGTGCAGAGAGGGTCACAGAGTGGCTCTCTCTGCACCGGATTACTTAAAAACGTTATTGCAGGATGCCTCCATATCGAGGCATCACTGCAATAACCGGAAAGCAGCTGGAAGCGAGCAGGATCGCTTCCAGCTGCTTTCCACACTGAGGACGTGCAGGGTACGTTCTCAGGCATTAACTGCCTTTTTTCTGAGGACGTACCCTGCACGTCCTCAGTCGTTAAGGGGTTAAGGACCAGTGATTTCATATAAAAACTTCCACAAAAGACCAGAGTATTTTTAGCATTTTTGACATCACTACAATTAAACAGAGATAGAGCATTTTTTTTATTTACCTATCAAAACTATATATATTTTTTTAGTAGACAACCCGAAGTATTGATCTAGGCCCATTTTGGTGTATTTCATGCCACCATTTCACTGCCAAATGCGATCAAATAAAAAAAATCATTAGCTTTTTCACAACTTTAGGTTTCTCACTGAAATTATTATTTTTTTACAATTTTTTTATTGAAGTTTCAACAAACATAACAATAATATGAAATGCAAGGCAAAATGCATAAGTGACAAAAACGCCTAAATGGTAAAGCAAAACGGTGTCAGATTCATCATGAAAAATAATACCCAAGGCTATTAATAAACATCTTAAAGGCAAGGAGGAACAAAAATTAAACTGGTAAAGGACTATATGGTCCTTATGAAAAGTAGTTATTAGTTAGGAGGGGGGGTGGAGAAGGGGAAAGAGGGCGGGGAAGGTTTTTTGTGAGACACAATTAAGAATAGGGAGGCCTAGTTAGTTACCTGGTTATTGTCTGAGGGACTTATGTCAATCCGTAGTTATAACATTAGGTTTCCACAACGTATCAAATTTAGCTTTCTAGTCTGCCCAAACAAATTCAAAGAGGTCAGAGTTATTCAGTTTATAAAATATATATTTTTCCATAGTGTATATGTATGCCATAGTGTTGAGAATTCTAGACCAGTTTGGAAGAGTCTCTCTCTTCCATGAATTGGCTATAGCGTTTTTAACAGTCGTAAAGAGGTATATGCATGGTGCTTTGGTAGGGTATATGTACCAAGGTGTGGGAGGGCTAGGAACGGCGTCCTAGGTAGGGATATACCCATATTAGAAAGTATGAGGAAGCATGTGTTCCAAAGGGGGCATTCCCACCAAATGTGCATAGTGTCTCCTCTCTGTCTACAGTCGCGCCAACAGTTGGGTGAGGTGTTTTCGAACAATCTAGTTAATCTAGTAGGGACATAATACCAGTGTGCTAGGACTTTATAACAGGTTATGCAGTGAATTGCTTTTTTGGTCAATTCTAGAGTGTGTTTCCACGTTTGTGGATGTAGTGAGATTCCCAGCTCGGTCTCCCATCTTTAAAGGTGGGGAAGCAATTCGGAGGAAGTTTCGCCTCCTATGAGTGAGTAGTGTGTGGATAAAGGTCTATGGAGCTTATTACCTTGATTCCAAATAGTTTCCCATGGCGTGCAAGGGTGGGAGAGACCGGGTTTAAAACCCCAACTAAGTAGATAGCGTTTAATTCTGTGGCATTTGAATGAATAGATATGATGGAACTTGGGTGTTGTCTCCTATTTGGGACAGTTGACGGAATTGGTTCTGTGGGGAGGATGACCAAAGGTCTGAGATCCTCTTAACGCCCAGTTGAGACCATTTATTGGGGTGTGTTTCTGGTAAGCCAGTAAGTAATCCTGCAATGGAAGTAATGGGAGAGGGTTGCAGTGCAACAAGGGGATAGTGTCTACGATTGTCCCACATTGAGAGGCATTCATAGACTACTGGATTGACTATATCTAGGTTTCTACGACAGTGTGGTGGGGTCCATATTAGATCACGTAGGTTGATGTTGTAGGGTAGGGAGGCTTGCTCGATTCACCTCCATTCACTTAGGGAGTGGAGAACACCCCATTGTGCTACGTGCGTGAGCATAGCTCCTTAGTAGTAATTGATCACAGAGGGTGATGCTAAGCCATCTGACTGTTTAGGGCTTTGGAGGATTTTATGGGCAACTCTGTGGGGTTTATTTTGCCAAATCTAATTTTTGAAAGCTCACTTTGAAATTGTAACAGGATATACTTGGGGGCTCCAAGGTGTGAAATGTGTTTTTCTGTCCAGGTAAAGCTGTATCTAGATTGTAATGGTTGTAGATGGTCGGGTGACATGCCCTGCATATAGACCTCTGTCTTGGATGGATTAAGTTTATAGAAGGAGTGGGCCCCGAAAGATGTTAGGATTTTCATCAGACTGGGGATGGTATGTACTGGGTCTGGGGAGAATATTGTGACATCGTCCCAAATAATGTGACTTCCTTCATCTGACAGTCAGTACTAATCTGCTCAGCTAGGGGTTCGATTGCTAATGCGAACAGTAAGGGTGACAAAGGGCAGCCCTGTCTAGTGCCATTTGAGATTAAAATTGGTGGGGAGTGGTAGCCAAGTCCCCGAACTGTCGCAGTGGGGGTGGAATAGAGGAATCTGACAGCTGTTATCGTCTCCCTTGGGAATTTAAAGTTCCCGAGGACCTCCCATAGGTAGTTCCAGTGGACTCGGTCGAAGGCCTTTTCGGTAACTAGGGAGATGACCGATAGTGGTGTATCAAATTTGGTGGATATGCTTAGGATATTTAGTAGGCGCCTGGTGTTGCCCGGACCCTCTGTATTGGGTACAAAACCTACTTGATCCGGGTTAATAAGGTGGGGTAAAAGGCAGGAGATGCGATTGGCCAGCAGTTTGGAATACATTTGGACCCATCTGGACCCAGGGATTTAAAGGCTTTCAAATTTTTAATGACTTGTTGGATCTCTTTGAGGGTAAACGGGGAGTTTAAGCGATTCTAGAAATGAGCAAATATGCTCTTAGGGAGTTGCTTGGGGCTTTTCGGATTGTTCTAGGTTGTATAGGTTTGAGTAAAAGTCCACAAAATCCTTACCTATTTGTGAGAGGAATCTAAGTATTAAGTCTGAACACACTCTATTTCTGATTTTATTGGCCAAAAGGGTATCAGTTTTTTTGCTTTTATAATAAAACAGCTGTTTCAGCTTGGTTAAGTTCACTTGTGTTCTATGGAGCTCAATTTGGGAAATGTGGTTTTTAATATCGGTAATCTGAAGTGCTAGGCGAGTAGAGAGGGTATGTCGGCTCATTGTTTCCAATTCTCTTAGTTTTATGTGGGCTTGTGACAGGGAGAGGCCAGCTTGTTTCCTAAGGTGTGCTTGTTTCCTGATAAGGAGACCTCTAATGGTAGCTTTCGCAGCCCCCCATAAGGTGTCATCTCAAACTAGTGCGTTGTCGTTGGTCTGTATAAATTGAGTAATGTCTCTGCGTAACTCTTCTCTAAAGGGGACGTAAGACAGAATATGGTGAGGTAGGCGCAAAGAGGGTCTAGAGTGTGAGTTGTTTTCAGATAGGATATCAGTGTGGACATGGTCATGGTCAGACCAAGCACATAATGAGATATCAGCGTGTCTGACTAAGTCCAGTGTATCTGCTGTGCAGAATATATAGTCGAGTCTAGAATACAGTCTGTGTGGATGTAAGTAGTGTGTGTAGTCCTTATCTCTTGGGTGAAGAGATCTCCAGATATCGTAGTATCCGGAACATGATAATGTTTTGGAACTTGTGGGCTAGGAGTTCTGCAGGCAAATACTCGTTGTCTTTTGCTTTAGTCTTCCTGTCTTTTCTGTGGTCCCAGACCATGTTAAAATCCCCTGCTAGGATAACTCTGCCCTGTTTAGATTAGTCTACTAAGTGCAGAATCTTTTTCAGACATTTAGGTTGGTGGACATTGGTAAGATAGATTGAGGCTAGTGTGTAGTCCACATGATTCAATTTGCATATCAGTATCACATATCTAGCTTGGGGGTCCTTGATAGCTTGGGTCAGTTCATATGACAGTCTCTTATGAATCAAAATGGCTGTACCTCTGGATTTTTTAGTGTATGGGGAAAATTCAATGTTAGTATAGTCATTGGAGGTAAACCTAAGGGGATCATTTAGTGACCAGTGCGTTTCCTGAAGGAAAACAACGCCGGGATTGTGGTGGTTAAGGGACCCCAGGAGCAAACTACACTTGTGTGGAGATTTAAGGCCTCTAGCGTTATGGGTTGCTAGAAATATCAGTGTGTTAAGATGTAGCCTAGAACAGATAATAGAGTTTTGTCAAGGTGATAGAGGGATGGAGGAGAAGAGGGTACCAGGAAGGTTGGGAGGGGTAGTGAAGACACTAATAAAGCGTCTGAAAGTTGTGGTGGAAGTAGTCCACCTCAAAGGAACCCTAGTGTGCCAAAAAGCAGAGGGGGAAGGAACCAATATTGCCAGCCCCGCTCTATGTAAAATAACATAATGAATATAAACATTTACACCTAGTAAAATAACTTTAAGTAAGTGCATACCTTTAGAACTGTGGTTGCGAAAGAGTTCAAGATGAGAGGTGGATTTCAATTCTCCCTCTCAGGAGTAGGGGATAGTGCAATAGTCTAAGAGTGTAGTCTTAGACCCAGAGGATCAAGTAGTGCCAACTAGGGGACGGGTAGAGTATTGAGGTTGGTGTGTCCTAGGAAGATTTAATCTTTGATCCTTTGCTATCCGCTCTGGTGCCGAGGCTTGCATCCTGGGGTGAGTAGGCAATTGTGGAGGTGGAGATTCTGGAGAGAGACCCCAAGATGTAAGAACGGAGAGTCTCTGAGGAGGAGAAGAAGCCGCGTATGTTTGGTTGTCTTTGGTAATAATAAGTCTTGTGGGATAGCCCCATCTATACTTTATACTGGCTTTGTGGAGAGTGGAAGTGACAGGTTGAAATGGTCGGCGTTGTTGGTGGATGTGGGCCAAAAGGTCAGGCAGAAGCGGGACGTCTTTGAACATTTCAGAAAGAGTCAGTTTTTTTAATGCAGTTTGATGCAGTTTGCATTAGTCTGTCCTTGTAAAGGAAGCTGTGGAAACACACTATCATGTCCCTTGGTTTGTCTGGCGGTGTGCCCTGTTTGCTCTTTTCATGGTGTTTGCTAAACCCTCAGGAGAACCCACAAGTTCCTTGAATAGCGCTTGCAGGAAGTCGTGCAACTCGTTGGGCATGACACGTTCTGGGATACCCCTGAAGCGTTCATTATTCTGTCTGGCCTGATCTTCCACGTCCTCTAGTTTGAATTACAGTTGGGAGATCAGATCCACTAGGCATTCTGAGTAAGATAGTAGGCTGGTTTGGTCTACAGCTATGTCATCCTGTTTGCGTTCCAATGCATCCACTCTCTCGCCAATCTCCGAGATTTCTTTCTTAAGCTCAGCCGAACTGCGCTGGATTTCTTGGGTTATAGAGCATGTCTGCAGAACCAACATTTTAAGTGTAGATTCTGTGATAAAGTGTTGGGATGGTGTGATGGAGTGCGTACTTGACTGAGACTCCTCATCCTGCAAGGAGTCTGGGTCACTTATTTCCTTGTGAGCTTCCATATTCGGCTCTTTTATTGGCTGAGTGAAGTGGTCATAGACCGTTTTCTTAAATTTGGATGGGGTCTTGATATACTTCCTTGAAGAATGAGGCATGTAGATGAGTTCCTAGGTACAGGACAACTCCCAAGGGACTATAGTGTCCATTAAAAGTATGCACAAAATTAGCTTGTCAATGAAATCAGATCTACCTGTAAGTAAGTACACATACACTGCACATATAGCTTTAGAGCGGGGCTTTACAGTATCCCATCGGCACCCCTACCTCATGATAACTTGGGAGTATCTTACATGAAGTAGCGGAGGGGGCTTCACGTATTGCTAGGGTCTCTTGTAGACTTGGCTAGTTAGAGATGAATTAACCAGATTTGTTGGATGGGAGATTTAAGAAGGGAGAGACACTGGTGCCGAGGAGGTGCCGCTGAGTGTAAGAGATATAGGTTGTCTAGTCTATGGGGCTCGTCTGCCCGCTCCTCCCAGGGGTTGGGCTACATCCCTTACAGGGCGAAAAAGGAATGGGGATATGACCCACTCAGACTAGCAGGGAGGGAAAGGATGGGAGGAGGGGGATCCGAGACCCGCTGCCCAGAGCAACAGTGACAGTCTATACAATGGTACACAAATAAGTTAGCAAATACAATATACAGTTCACTGTTTGCAAAAGAATAATGGCTAGCGGCTGGGGTGTGACACCGAACTAAAAGGTCTACTGCCCGCACCTCTCGCCCCCCCAGGGAGTGTGGATACGACCTGTTGCCAGGAGGGGAAAAGGACCAGGGAAGTGACCCACTCAGACCAAGCAGAGCGGGAAAGGGATGGGAGAGAGATGTGCGGGCAGCTCCTATATACCACAACAAAACAGTCAACAGATAAATGAACAAAAACAACACAGTTTACAATATAAGTGAAGAGTAGCACTTGCTTTCCTGTTTTGTACTTGGAAATGCCACGCAAGTACCTAAAGATCCAACTCTCTCACCTCAGGGGAAAACAGGATACGATCGTGAGGAAGGGAAAAAGGGAAGTGGAGGTGACCTACCTGGAAGGACCAGGCAGGAAAGGTTGAGGTGAGAGGTAGTGACCAAGGTTTACAGTCTTAATTATACCTTATAATACAGTGCTCACATTAATCAGGACCAACAACAGAACGCAGTTATGGGATAGAGTCTCTAATCTCTTGTATGTAGCCCCCTTTGAAGGTTATGGCAGTTGAGCTTTAAATGGTATTGGAGAATGGGGGAGGCAGGTAAGCTGGTAATGATTAGAGTTTACAGTTTAGGGTGCCTGGATTAAGGGTATTAAAAGTGCTGAGGGATGAGTGTTGTTAACAAGAAGTGTATGAAGGTGGTGTAAATGGAAGATCTCCCCCGGCTTGGTATATAGGTAGCTGCACTTTCTCGTGACCACCATAGGTAAATGCAGGAGCTCCTCCATGTGGTAGTCTGTGTAGGCCACGAACACTTTTTGCCGGGAAGCCCTCCTATGTAGATTGGTGTATATCGTCAGACAAGCTCACAAGCCAGTATGGGCTGTGAAGTTGTTTGCTGTGACAAGATGACAATTACGGCCTGTAGAAAGCCCACAGCCCAAACAGGGATTAGCGACTGCTGCTGTCATATCAGTGTGCATCTACACCACCCGCACAACCTCCTAGATGTGCGGGGCTGAGTCTGTTCTGATGCGAGGGACACTTGAATTCCAGGTAGTGTATCAATGTTATACCGGTGCGCACCTGGCCGTTAGGTTTGGCTGCACAGGCCTATCGCTGTCCTGCGGCCCTATCACAGTGCAGTGGGGGATCGGGCTCTACACTAGCCGTCCCAAATTAAATCCGGTGTGCAGGGGAGCCTCAATAAGAAGCAGTCTCCGGGTTTAAGTGGGCCCCAAAGCGGCCAGGCCGGCAAACGGCAGTGTTCAGATGAGTATGAGGTGCACCAACAAGATGGCCTCTGCAAGCGTACCTCCGATCTTCGATGTTCCGACTTGGAGTATTCACACACCGGCCTTCACCACAGGATGCAGGGAGTCTGCTGCTTGGATTACTCACGTTGTGGACCTATGGGTCCGGATAAGTGTGATGGCGCCCTCAGGCTCCCGCGACTCTGGGTTCTTCTGTGCTGGCAAGCAGGCTCCAAACTTCTCTATTGCCCGTGAAACCACCACCTGTAGTTAAGTAGAGGCTTGGCTGGTGGAAAGAGGTACTCTTAGATAACAATTGTAGTGCTTTTTGGCTAATTTTATTCACAGAACAGCGGAGCAGAGTAAAAGCACGTCTGCTCCTGTTGCTGGGTGACTCCGCCACCCCTCACTGAAATTATTTACAAACAGCTTGTGCAATCATGGCACAAATGGTTGTAAATGCTTCTCTGGGATCCCCTTTGTTCAGAAATAGCAGACATATGTGGCTTTGGCATTGCTTTTTGGTAATTAGAAGGCTGCTAAATGCACACTTGTATTATGCCCAGCAGTGAAGATGTTAATTAGGTAGCTTTAGTGTATAGGTTACCCTCCCACCTGACATATCCCACCACTGATCCCCCCCTAATTCCTCTCAAACAGCTTTCTTCCCTCCCCCACCCCACAATGGTCACCCCCATCTTAAGTACTGGCAGAAAGTCTGCCAGTACTAAAATAAAAGGCTGCTTTATATATATATATATATATATATATATATATATATATTCTGCAGTGAGGGTTCCCCTCCTTACCACAAACTCCCTGATCACCCCCCAAACAGCTCTCTAACCCTCCCCCTCTATGTATTTGCTGCCATCACCCAGTTTGCCTCAATTTATATATTTTTTTAAAACATTTTTTCTGTAGTGTAGCTGCCTCCCCTCAATGGATCCCACATGGGATCCCCCTCATTGCCCATCCTCCCTCCTCCCTCTTCCCCCTCACTTTCCAGCTCTTTTTTTTTTCTCCTTACGTGTTGCGTGGCGTAGCGGGCCCACCCACTCCCGCCCTCCTCCCGTCGCCTCCAGCGATGGGCCTCCACCCGCCTCCCTCATTACACTCCCACCCACCAAAGATCGGCACCCCCGCTGTCTGATGCAGCGAGGGCGACAGAGTGGCCCTCTCTGCAAATCTATTTCTGCAGTGGCCCACTCGTGGGGCATGCAGAAATAGCGCAATCTCGCTATTTTTAGCGAGATCACGGCAGAGAGAAGCCTAGGACTGCAGCAACGTAAAGGTAACGTCGCTGGTCCTTAAGGGCATAACGGCCAGCATCGTACAGGGTACAGCGCTGGTCGTTAAGGGGTTAAAGCATACCCAAAAACAGGTTTAAATGGACAGATCACAGCACACACAAACAGTGCACACAACCTTAAAAAGAAAGCATACCCAACATGCACACAGCCTTAAAGGTACATTCACACTAATACAAGGAACCCAGGCTTAAAGGGATATGAAACTTAATTTTTTCTTTCATGATTCAGATAGAGCATGCAATTTTAGCAACTTTCTAATTTACTGCTATTATCAATTTTTATTTGTTCTCTTGGTATCTTTATTTGAAAAACAAGTAATAAAGGGACAGATCACAGTTTGCACAAACATGCACAAAGTCGTAAAGCAACAGGACAAGCACAACACAATGCGCACAGACTTAAATGGACAGCTCAGATCATGCGCACACAGTCTTAGAGGTACAGACACACCGATAACGCAAACAACATTTAAAGAGACATATCATGCCACATGCACATCCAAACATAGACGTAAAGAAACAGATCATAGTATGAAAAGACATAATGACAATGCACACAGTCTTAAAGGGACAAGGACAGCTCACTCCACATGCACAACATACACAAAACCTTAAAGGGATACATGCAAACATAATGCGCATTCCTTTTAAAGGGACAACTTATACCATACGTAGTCTAAATTGCATAATCAACAAATGGACAATAACAAGTAAATGCAATAGCACTTACTCTGAATTTAAAAGGAGCATTAGATTTTTTGTGACATACTTCAAAAGCTACATCTATTTCCAGCTCCCTGTATCATCTGACCGCCATTAGCCAATCACAGACTGATATATGTGAACTATTGCACATGCTCAGTAGGAGCTGGTACATCACAAAATGTGCATATAAAATTATTAATAACAATTTGGTACTGGCAGCAAATTGGATTATTTTTAAATGTATTGCTCTATCTAATGGTACAGATGCACATACACAATTGTGGGATGATGTCATGGCTGATGTCACTAGTGATGCCATTGATGATGCAATAAGTGGACTAGTAATGACACCATCAATGATGTAATGTGTTATGTCATCAGTGATTTATTGATGATGCCATTGCAAAACTCCTTAGGGGGATGGGGCAAGTTAAAGTTAAAAATGTCCATGCTTTTTAAGGTTTGATTATGATTTTAAAGGGACAGTACACTGTAACATTATTTTTCCCTTAATGTGTTTCCAATTACTTTTTTTTACCAGCTGCAGAGTATAACATGTATGAGATTTGCTTTATAAGGTTTATTTGTGTATATGAATTAGCTGATTTTGTGTTTTGAAGCAACAACCTAATACAAATGGGCTGAGCTTGTAGTATAATCAGATCTCATTAATTTATCACATTTTGTACATATACCTGCTTCTTTATCTTATATCTGTCCATAAACCAATCACCAATACTTGGAGACAACAATGGAAAATTAACATTTTATTACCTTATCTCTTCGATAACCCACTGGGAGTGCAATTTCTTCTACTAGCTGTGTTAACACAGCTTGGCCTTGAGGCCAAAAACTTTCAGGATGGGTGGGGATACCACAAGCTAAGGCCTAGATTTGGAGTTCGGCGGTAGCCGTCAAAACCAGCGTTAGAGGCTCCTAACGCTGGTTTTGGCCGCCCGCTGGTATTTGGAGTCAGTGATTAAAGGGTCTAACGCTCACTTTTCAGCCGCGACTTTTCCATACCGCAGATCCCCCTACGCCATTTGCGTAGCCTATCTTTTCAATGGGATCTTTCTAACGCCGGTATTTAGAGTCGTTTCTGAAGTGAGCGTTAGAGCTCTAACGACAAGATTCCAGCCGCCTGAAAATAGCAGGAGTTAAGAGCTTTCTGGCTAACGCCGGTTCATAAAGCTCTTAACTACTGTACCCTAAAGTACACTAACACCCATAAACTACCTATGTACCCCTAAACCGAGCTCCCCCCACATCGCCGCCACTCGATTAAAATTTTTAACCCCTAATCTGCCGACCGCCACCTACGTTATATTTATGTACCCCTAATCTGCTGCCCCTAACCCCGCCGACCCCTGTATTATATTTATTAACCCCTAACCTGCCCCCCACAACATCGCCGCCAGCTACTTAAAATAATTAACCCCTAATCTTCCGACCGCAAAGCGCCGCCACCTACGTTATCCCTATGTACCCCTAATCTGCTACCCCTAACACCGCCGACCCCTATATTATATTTATTAACCCCTAATCTGCCCCCCACAACGTCGCCGACACCTGCCTACACTTATTAACCCCTAATCTGCCGAGCGGACCTGAGCGCTACTATAATAAAGTTATTAACCCCTAACCCGCCTCACTAACCCTATCATAAATAGTATTAACCCCTAATCTGCCCTCCCTAACATCGCCGACAGCTACCTTCAATTATTAACCCCTAATCTGCCGAGCGGACCTCACCGCTATTCTAATAAATGGATTAACCCCTAAAGCTAAGTCTAACCCTAACACTAACACCCCCCTAAGTTAAATATAATTTTTATCTAACGAAATAAATTAACTCTTATTAAATAAATGATTCCTATTTAAAGCTAAATACTTACCTGTAAAATAAACCCTAATATAGCTACAATATAAATTATAATTATATTATAGCTATTTTAGGATTAATATTTATTTTACAGGCAACTTTGTAATTATTTTAACCAGGTACAATAGCTATTAAATAGTTAAGAACTATTTAATAGTTACCTAGTTAAAATAATTACAACATTACCTGTAAAATAAATCCTAACCTAAGATATAATTAAACCTAACACTACCCTATCAATAAAATAATTAAATAAACTACCTACAATTACCTACAATTAACCTAACACTACACCAGTGTTTTTCAACCAGTGATCGGAACAGCCAATAGAATGCGAGCTCAATCTGATTGGCTGATTGGATCGGCCAATCGGATTGAACTTGATTCTGATTGGCTGAATCCATCAGCCAATCAGAAAATTCCTACCTTAATTCCGATTGGCTGATAGAATCCTATCAGCCAATCGGAATTCGAGGGACGCCATCTTGGATGACGTCCCTTAAAGGAACAGTCATTCGTCGTTCAGTCGTCGGTCCGGATGGATGTTCCGCGCTGGAGGTCTTCAGGATCCTGCCGCTTCGCTCCGGATGGAAGAAGATCGAAGATGCCGCTTGGAGAAGATGTTTGCCGGTCCGGATGTCCTCTTCTTGCCGGATAGGAGGAAGACTTTGGAGCCTCTTCTGGACCTCTTCAGCACCGGATTATGGATCGCCAACCCCCGCTTGGGTTGGATGAAGATCTTGGAGCCAGGACGGATCGGTGATACCTGGATGGTGAAGACAAGGTAGGAAGATCTTCAGGGGATTAGTGTTAGGTTTATTTAAGGGGGGTTTGGGTTAGATTAGGGGTATGTGGGTGGTGGGTTGTAATGTTGGGGGGGGGGTATGGTATGTTTTTTTTTACAGGCAAAAGAGCTGAAATTCTTGGGGCATGCCCCGCAAAGGGCCCTGTTCAGGGCTGGTAAGGTAAAAGAGCTTGTAACTTTTTAAATTTAGAATAGGGTAGGGAATTTTTTATTTTGGGGGGCTTTGTTATTTTATTAGGGGGCTTAGAGTAGGTGTAATTAGTTTAAAATTGTTGTAATATTTTTCTTATGTTTGTAAATATTTTTTTATTTTCTGTAACTTAGTTCTTTTTTATTTTTTGTACTTTAGCTAGTTTATTTAATTGTATTTATTTGTAGGAATTGTGTTTAATTAATTTATTGATAGTGTAGTGTTAGGTTAATTGTAGGTAATTGTAGGTAGTTTATTTAATTATTTTATTGATAGGGTAGTGTTAGGTTTAATTATATCTTAGGTTAGGATTTATTTTACAGGTAAATTTGTTATTATTTTAACTAGGTAACTATTAAATAGTTCTTAACTATTTAATAGCTATTGTACCTGGTTAAAATAATTACAAAGTTGCCTGTAAAATAAATATTAATCCTAAATAGCTATAATATAATTATAATTTATATTGTAGCTATATTAGGGTTTATTTTACAGGTAAGTATTTAGCTTTAAATAGGAATCATTTATTTAATAAGAGTTAATTTATTTCGTTAGATAAAAATTATATTTAACTTAGGGGGGTGTTAGTGTTAGGGTTAGACTTAGCTTTAGGGGTTAATACATTTATTATAGTAGCAGTGAGCTCCGATCGGAAGATTAGGGGTTAATAATTAAAGGTAGGTGTCGGCGATGTTAGGGAGGGCAGATTAGGGGTTAATACTATTTATGATAGGGTTAGTGAGGCGGATTAGGGGTTAATAACTTTATTATAGTAGCGCTCAGGTCCGCTCGGCAGATTAGGGGTTAATAAGTGTAGGCAGGTGTCGGCGACGTTGAGGGGGGCAGATTAGGGGTTAATAAATATAATATAGGGGTCGGCGATGTTAGGGCAGCAGATTAGGGGTACATAGGGATAACGTAGGTTGCGGCGGTTTACGGAGCGGCAGATTAGGGGTTAAAAAAAATATGCAGGGGTCAGCGATAGCGGGGGCGGCAGATTAGGGGTTAATAAGTGTAAGGTTAGGGGTGTTTAGACTCGGGGTACATGTTAGAGTGTTAGGTGCAGACGTAGGAAGTGTTTCCCCATAGGAAACAATGGGGCTGCGTTAGGAGCTGAACGCTGCTTTTTTGCAGGTGTTAGGTTTTTTTTCAGCTCAAACAGCCCCATTGTTTCCTATGGGGGAATCGTGCACGAGCACGTTTTTGAGGCCGGCCGCGTCCGTAAGCAACTCTGGTATCGAGAGTTGCATTTGCGGTAAAAATGCTCTACGCTCCTTTTTTGGAGCCTAACGCAGCATTTGATTAAACTCTCGATACCAGAGTTAAATTTATGGTGCGGCCAGAAAAAAGCCCGCGGAGCGTTAACAGCCCTTTTACCGCCGAACTCCAAATCTAGGCCTAAATAAAGAATGTCAAATGCCAATATAAGGGTAATGGAAATACTTGTAAACAATTTAATACACTCCAGCAGGTAAAGTGGACCATTGGGAACAAATTAAAGGGGAGAACATTATTGAGTAAACTGTCCCTTTAAACTCAAAGATTTAGCAAAAAATAATTTATGTAGGAACTTACCTGATTAATTAATTTCTTTCATATTGGCAAGAGTCCATGAGCTAGTGACGTATGGGATATGCATTCCTACCAGGAGGGGCAAAGTTTCCCAAACCTCAAAATGCCTATAAATACACCTCCCACCACACCCACAACTCAGTTTAACGAATAGCCAAGTAGTGAGGTGATAGCAAAAAAGGAGTAAAAGGGCATACAAAAAGAGGAACTGAAAAATAATTGTGCTTTTATACAAAAAATCAAAACCACCATAAAAAGGGTTGGCCTCATGGACTCTTGCCAATATGAAAGAAATGAATTTATCAGGTAAGTTCCTACACAAATTATGTTTTCTTTCATGTAATTGGCAAGAGTCCATGAGCTAGTGACGTATGGGGATAGAAATACCCAAGATGTGGAAGTCCACAGAAGAGTCACTAGAGAGGGAGGAATAAAATAAAAACAGCTATTTCCGCTGAAAAATTAAATCCATACAAAAAAAATAGTCTGCCTTATAAATTTCAAGTAAAAAACTTAAATCATAAGCAGAAGAATCAAACTGAGACAGCTGCCTGAAGAACTTTTCTATCAAAGACTGCTTCAGGAGAAGCAAATACATAAAAATGGTAACATTTAGTAAATGTATTCAAAGAAGATTAAGTTGCTGCTTTGCAAATCTGATCAACCGAAGCTTCATTCTTAAAAGCCTAAGAAGTGGAGACTGATCTAGTAGAATGAGCTGTAATTCTCTGAGGCGGATACTGTCCTGCCTCCAAATAAGTCTTGTGAATTAAAAGCTTTAACCAAGATGCTAAAGAAATGGCAGAGGCTTTCTGACCTTTCCTAGGACCAGAAAAAACAACAAATAGACTAGAAGTCTTTCTGAAATCCTTAGTAGCTTCGACATAGTATTTCAAAGCTCTTACAACATCCAAAGAATGTAAAGATCTTTCAAGAGTATTCTTAGGATTAGGACACAAAGAAGGAACAAAAATGTCTCTACTAATGTTGCTAGAATTCACAAGCTTAGGAAGAAATTCAAACGAAGTCTGTAAAACAGCTTTATCCTGATGGAAAATCAGAAAAGGAGACTAACAAGAGAGAGCAGACAATTCAGAAACTCTTCTAGCTGAAGGAACAACACTTTCAAAGAAAGTAGTTTAATATCCAAAGAATGTATAGGCTCAAAAAGAGGAGCCTGCAAAGCCTTTAAAACCAAATTAAGACTCCAAGGAGGAGACATTGATTTAATAACAGGCTTGATACGAACCAAAGCCTGAACAAAACAGTGAATGTCAGGAAGATTAGCAATCTTTCTATGAGATAAAACAGAAAGAGCAGAGATTCAAAGTACTTGCAGACAAACCTTTATCCAAACCATCCTGAAGAAACTGTAAAATTCTAGGAATTCTAAAAGAATGCCAAGAGAATTTATGAGAAGAACACCATGAAATATAGGTTTTCCAAACCCGATAATAAATCTTCCTTGAAACAGACTTACGAGCCTGTAGCAAAGTATTAATCACTGAGTCAGAGAAACCTCTATGACTAAGCACTAAGCGTTCAATTTCCATACCTTCAAATTTAGCAATTTGAGATCCTGATGGAAAAACGGCCCTTGAGACAGAAGGTCTGGTCTTAAAGGAAGTGGCCAAGGTTGGAAACTTGACATCCGGACAAGATCCGCAAACCAAAATCTGTGAGGCCATGCTGGTGCTATCAGAAACACATGCGATTGTTCCATTATGATCTTGGAGATCACCCTTGGAAGAATAACCAGAGACGGAAAAATATAAGCAGGTTGGTAAAGCCAAGGAACTGCTAACGCATCCACCATCTCTGCCTGAGGATCCCTGGACCTGGAAAGGTACCTGGGAAGCTTCTTGTTTAGATGGGAAGCCATCAGATCTATTTTGGGAAGACCCCACATCTGTACAATCTGACAAAATACATCTGGATGAAGAGACCACTCCCCTGGATGTAAAGTCTGACAGCTGAGATAATCCGCTTCCCAATTGTCTACACCTGGGATATGTATCGCAGAAATTAGATTTCTTTCATCACTAAAGGACTGCGTGTCCCACCCTGATGATTGACATATGCCACAGTTGTGATATTGCCTGTCTGAAAATGAATGAATGATTCTCTCTTTAATAGTGGCCAAACCTGAAGAGCCCTGAAAATAGCACAGAGTTCTAAAATATTGATTGGTAACCTTGCCTCTTTAGGATTCCAAACCCCTTGTGCTGTCAGAGACCCTCACACAGCTCCCCAACCTGTGAGACTTGCATCTGTTGAAATCACAGTCCAGGAAGGATGAACAAAAGAGGCCCCTTGAATAATCTGATAATGGTCTAACCACCAAGTCAGTGAGAGTTGAGTGTTGGGATTTAAGAATATCAATTGTGATATCTGAGTATAATCCCTGCACCATTGATTCAGCATGCAAAGCTGCAGAGGTTTCATATGAAAATGAGCAAAGGGGATCACGTCAACAACTTTAAACAAATTTAGCAGCAAGGAGAAAAGCTGCTAAATGTGTTTAAAGTTGTTGACTACTTAAAAGATCGTAGTGGTTAATGTTGGCCTTCATTGGCATATAGTGCTTATAACTTTAACACGAAAGTACTTTAACTTTAGATCACTGATACTAGTTGCGAGCATTAAGCTCTATCCCCTACGGGGGTCTTTTTATCTTATGGTTAAAATTAAATAGTGTTTGGGTGGTTATTTAGCTAACGTTGGCCTCATTGGCAAATATTTACTTAACAATATAAAATCGCTAATTAGTGTACACTAGTTACGGGCAACTATAGCACGTATAAGGGACCCATTGGCATTTAATATCTGGTTGGGAGGATATAGCGGAGGAGCAACGTTCCACCTCTTCCTCTAATTTTCTATACTTGCCACGGTATTTGAATATCTGGTTGTGAGGACATAGTGGAGAAGTAACGTTCCACCTCCTCCTCTTTCTATACTTGCCACAATAATTGAATACCATTTTAAATAGGCACTAACATTGGGTAATATCGTTCCATCCAGTTATTAGACAGTTATATTGTTATGTGTGTTATACTCCCTGACGAGGGAGATATGTGGCAATAATAATAAATGGTAATTATGAGCAGATTTACTCTGCCTCTACTTGTTCTATAGTACTGCCGCTGAGAAACAATATAATTTACAAATAACCAATTTCTTTATATAGCATACATAACCTACCCAATTGTGTCCAGATTATATACTAAATATTTTACCATCTACGATCCAAAATATCTTATAAATATTGACCTCCAGGCTTTTTGCCTGACTTAGGAGAAATAGCAGTGCCCTTTATATGAAATTTGTTTTTAAAAAACACAATCACACACTCTTTCTATATTTGCTTTTAATAGTGGCATGGTCCACAGTTTTTATCTTTATATGATTAATAAATGTTATGTTTTATGAATGAATTATTGAACTCCTCTCACACATACCGTACTTCACCACCTAATTTTTCATGGTAATATGACCTGTAAGTGTACCCAAACAATGCTTCTTTTTCTTTACACTTTATGATAATTACTTAATTCAGGCATTAGGTACTACCTCCTGTTACACTTAGGACTGTACTAGAAGGTTTAGGTTGATATACCCTCTTTCCCACCTCCCCTAAAGGTTATTAGGGATACTTTTTTCCATGAATCGAAATGTGAAGATATGCATCCTGTAAGTCTATTGTGGACATGTAATGACCTTGCTGAAAAAAAGGCAGAATAGTCCTTATAGTCACCATCTTGAAAGTTGGCACCCTTACAAAGTGATTCAAAAACTTCAGATCCAGAACGGGTCTGAATGAATTTTCCTTCTTCGCACAATGAATAGATTTGAATAAAAACCCAGACCCTGTTCCAGAAGTGGAACTGGAACAATTACCCCTGAAAGCTCCAGATCTGAAACACACTTCAGAAAGGCCTGAGCTTTCACAGGATTTGTTGGAACATGAGAGAGAAAAAAATATCACAGGAGGTCTTATTCTGTCACCTATTCGATACCCCTGAGAGACAATATTCTGAATCCAATGATTCTTAACGGAATCTGCCCAAACGTCTTGAAATAATTTCAATCTGCCCCCCACCAGTAGAACTGGATTGAGGGCTGCACCTTCATGCAGTCTTGGGGGCTGGCTTTGGTTTCTATTCCAACTCGAAGATAGCTTCCAACTGGAGCCAGAGTTCTTAGGGGAAGGAGTGGTTTTCTGTTCTCTATTCTGACGAAAGGAACGAAATCGATTAGAAGCTTTAGATTTACCCCTAGATTTTTTATCTTGGAACAAAAAATCTCCCTTCCCCCCAGAAATAGTCGAAATAATAGAATCCAACTGAGGGACGTAGCAGTCTCTCTCATTCTCTTTTTTTAACTTGCAGTTGTAGCATATCCTGTGCACTAAGTTAAAATTATGTGTTGCTATAATTTAATCTGTTAATTGGCAGACAAATGGTGTCGCTGTATTATTAATATCTCATTCTGGTTGTGGTAATTTTTTTACTTTAAAGTATTGGTGAATCTCTAGTTATTTGTAGCTGTGCTTAGCTGAACGGACCTACTTAGTGTAATATATGGTTGGCAGACAATCGGTGTTGCCGTATATTAGAGAATGTTAGCCTGTTCAGTTTTGTCTACTCAACTGGTATTGTTAACCACAATTTGGAGTTCATTATTATACTGACCTTATTAATATTTTGCTAGTTATATACAACCATATAGTTATGCGACAGTAATAACCATCATAGCATGGGAAATTGATACGCTAGTCCTGCAAGTCCAACTGTAGTAATATTTTGCACCACTAGCCCAATAGTAGTAATACTTTATGGTGAGCCTGCTCACAGATACAGTAGCAATATATTCAATATCAATATAAACATTTAGCTGCTTTGATATGCCCATTGAGGCTGCCTATGCATAACACTGAGGCTATTGCACTCCTGATCATTACTACTAATACCATATATCTAGATAACTGTTATTATCACAGGAAGACAGGTTATTTAATCAAATAAAGACAACTAGTAATTCCTCTTCCTGCACCAGTTGTGCATTTTTGCTACTATGTTGAAATCTCTAATACCACTTACCATTTAGGCTTGGTATGCATTTTTCTTGCAATTAAAGGGACACTGTACCCAAAATTTTTCTTTCGTGATTCAGATTGAGCATGACATTTTAAGCAACTTTCTAAGTTACTCCTATTATCAAATTTTCTTCATTCTCTTGGTATCTTTATTTGAAATGCAAGAATGTAAGTTTAGATGCCGGCCCATTTTTGGTGAACAACCTGGGTTGTCCTTGCTGATTGGTGGATAAATTCATCCACCTATAAAAAAGTGCTGTCCAGAGTACTGAAACCAAAAAAAAACTTAGATGCCTTCTTTTTCAAATAATGATAGCAAGAGAACGAAGAAAAATTGATAATAGAAGTAAATTAGAAAGTTGCTTATAATTGCATGCTCTTTCTGAATAACAAAAGAAAAAATTTGGGTTCAGTGTCCCTTTAAGTATCCCACCTTACTCGTAGGATTCTATGCAGTTATATGAATATTACTTTCATAAGCGCAGTTCCAAGTCTGGTCATTTCTTGGATCTGGTTATGTATTAATATACGTGATTTCCTATACATTATATGACCAATAAGTGACTTCCGCACCACTTTATTTCAGTATAATACAGTGGCACCCCCCCCCCCTATTTTGGGAAGATAATTTGCATAGTTTGAAACTCCATATATGAGACAAACTTACTGGCTGTTTTCTAACTCCATAATATTAAACGTGATACATTGCAACAACTGGTGATACAGCAACTCTGTGATTATGTTGCACAAGATAGTCCTACTCTGTGTTTTTATGTTCAAATTAGTTTTAACCCCTTCATCCGGAGAAGAATTATATAAAATTTTCTTCCACTGTCCTCATTTCGTTTACCTTTACATAGTGTTGTCGAGTGCTATTCAGGTACATACTCTACCAGTGTTTCACTGGTCCCTGTTTCTCAAGTTTATCTTTCATGTACAGCACCAGTCCTATATTATACCTTTATATAGTCAGATATATGTTAGTATCTGACAGGTTATTTATATATCTCTTAGGAAACAACACATGTAGTGCCATAGTTTTTCTTCCTCTCTTTTCTCCAGTAATGGTATAAGAGTATATCGTCGATCTGAAAAGGGAGGTAGGAGATGAATCCCCAGGGCAGATAACAGAGAACCCTTGAAAAAGATTTCCGGTGAGAAAAACCATAAAAATCAATAGGCGATACTCTCTTCACATCCCTCTGATAAACACTTTACTCTGAGAGGAATTGGGCTTCAGAATGCTTAGAAGCGCTTATCATAGAAGAAATCATAAAAATCAAGCACAAACTTACTTCATCACCTCCATAGGAGGCAAAGTTTTGAAAACTGAGTTGTGGGTGTGGTGAGGGGTGTATTTATAGGCATTTTGAGGTTTGGGAAACTTTGTCCCTCCTGGTAGGAATTTATATCCCATACGTCACTAGCTCATGGACTCTTGCCAATTACATGAAAGAAAAATATATGTGTGTGTGTGTTTAAATCATTTCGGTAGTTTGCAGTGCTGTTTGACATTTGTCTCTTTATTTACATCAAAACTAATACAAGTATATAGATATATATATATATATATATACAGGTGGCCCTCGTTTTACAACGGTTCAATTTACACCGTTTCAGAATAACAACCTTTTTTTCCAGTCATGTGACTGCTATTGAAAAGCATTGAGAAGCAGTGCATTTATTAAAATAGCCAGTAGGTGGAGCTGTCCGCTTGTGTTGCAGCAAAGCCAAGCAAGCTGAAATTAATCAGTTTAACCAGACCTGAGCTATCGAGCAGATTTCAAAGGAAAAAGATCTTCATGTCTATAAATCAGTCCATATTGGAATGCATAGAAAGAACTGTTTGCAGAAAAATGCAAGTGAAGTCTGTGTTGTGTGACTATTTTATTAGGTTTATAATATTGTTTAGCAAATGTTTTTGTTCATTTAACTTAGTTTAATTATATATTCTGTGTTGTGTGATTATTTTATTAGGGTTATAATGCTGTTTAGCATTTAAAGTCTAAATTTCAAAGCTTTAAAAATAATTAGATGTTACTTATGACAATTTTGAGAGGGGCCTGGAACCTATCTCCTTCACTTCACATTGACTTACATTATAAACTGGGTTTCAATTTACAACGGTTTCGATTTACAACCATTCCTTCTGGAACCTAACCCCGGCGTAAACTGAGGGCTACCTGTATGTATATATATATATATATATATATATATATATATATATATAACAATAATTAAAATTATGGAGAGGCGAAAAGTGAGTTTAAAATCCTCCACTAAATGCAAAATATAGAGAAAATAACTCATTGTGTAAACCATTTACAAATCTAAACAAGTCAGAAGACTTGCTTTAATCCCAGAAACTCTCTGACTACACTGTTTCCAATGCAGCAAAGGAATCTGGGTAAGATATGCAAATGAGGTTCACAATGACTCACTTTTTTACTTTTAGCCTGCTTTTTCAGACAGACTTCCCTTTACGCCATAGCACTGCTGCATTACACAGCTTTTATGCTTAGCTAGGGTTAGTACAGTGATTCAGACCAATCCCAGGACAGCTGTTTCGTGGTTATTGCCACTCATCAGCTGGGAGTAGGTTGAATCACTGCTTGGAAAAGTTCATTTCTGGGGGAAATTCAACAATAATTAAAATTATGGGGAGGCGAAAAGTGAGTTTAAAATCCTCCACTAAATGCAAAATATAGAGAAAATAACTCATTGTGTAAACCATTTACAAATCTAAACAAGTCAGAAGACTTGCTTTAATCCCAGAAACTCTCTGACTACACTGTTTCCAATGCAGCAAAGGAATCTGGGTAAGATATGCAAATGAGGTTCACAATGACTCACTTTTTTACTTTTAGCCTGCTTTTTCAGACAGACTTCCCTTTACGCCATAGCACTGCTGCATTACACAGCTTTTATGCTTAGCTAGGGTTAGTACAGTGATTCAGACCAATCCCAGGACAGCTGTTTCGTGGTTATTGCCACTCATCAGCTGGGAGTAGGTTGAATCACTGCTTGGAAAAGTTCATTTCTGGGGGAAATTCAACAATAATTAAAATTATGGGGAGGCGAAAAGTGAGTTTAAAATCCTCCACTAAATGCAAAATATAGAGAAAATAACTCATTGTGTAAACCATTTACAAATCTAAACAAGTCAGAAGACTTGCTTTAATCCCAGAAACTCTCTGACTACACTGTTTCCAATGCAGCAAAGGAATCTGGGTAAGATATGCAAATGAGGTTCACAATGACTCACTTTTTTACTTTTAGCCTGCTTTTTCAGACAGACTTCCCTTTACGCCATAGCACTGCTGCATTACACAGCTTTTATGCTTAGCTAGGGATAGTACAGTGATTCAGACCAATCCCAGGACAGCTGTTTCGTGGTTATTGCCACTCATCAGCTGGGAGTAGGTTGAATCACTGCTTGGAAAAGTTCATTTCTGGGGGAAATTCAACAATAATTAAAATTATGGGGAGGCGAAAAGTGAGTTTAAAATCCTCCACTAAATGCAAAATATAGAGAAAATAACTCATTGTGTAAACCATTTACAAATCTAAACAAGTCAGAAGACTTGCTTTAATCCCAGAAACTCTCTGACTACACTGTTTCCAATGCAGCAAAGGAATCTGGGTAAGATATGCAAATGAGGTTCACAATGACTCACTTTTTTACTTTTAGCCTGCTTTTTCAGACAGACTTCCCTTTACGCCATAGCACTGCTGCATTACACAGCTTTTATGCTTAGCTAGGGTTAGTACAGTGATTCAGACCAATCCCAGGACAGCTGTTTCGTGGTTATTGCCACTCATCAGCTGGGAGTAGGTTGAATCACTGCTTGGAAAAGTTCATTTCTGGGGGAAATTCAACAATAATTAAAATTATGGGGAGGCGAAAAGTGAGTTTAAAATCCTCCACTAAATGCAAAATATAGAGAAAATAACTCATTGTGTAAACCATTTACAAATGAACTTTTCCAAGCAGTGATTCAACCTACTCCCAGCTGATGAGTGGCAATAACCACGAAACAGCTGTCCTGGGATTGGTCTGAATCACTGTACTAACCCTAGCTAAGCATAAAAGCTGTGTAATGCAGCAGTGCTATGGCGTAAAGGGAAGTCTGTCTGAAAAAGCAGGCTAAAAGTAAAAAAGTGAGTCATTGTGAACCTCATTTGCATATCTTACCCAGATTCCTTTGCTGCATTGGAAACAGTGTAGTCAGAGAGTTTCTGGGATTAAAGCAAGTCTTCTGACTTGTTTAGATTTGTAAATGGTTTACACAATGAGTTATTTTCTCTATATTTTGCATTTAGTGGAGGATTTTAAACTCACTTTTCGCCTCCCCATAATTTTAATTATTGTTGAATTTCCCCCAGAAATGAACTTTTCCAAGCAGTGATTCAACCTACTCCCAGCTGATGAGTGGCAATAACCACGAAACAGCTGTCCTGGGATTGGTCTGAATCACTGTACTAACCCTAGCTAAGCATAAAAGCTGTGTAATGCAGCAGTGCTATGGCGTAAAGGGAAGTCTGTCTGAAAAAGCAGGCTAAAAGTAAAAAAGTGAGTCATTGTGAACCTCATTTGCATATCTTACCCAGATTCCTTTGCTGCATTGGAAACAGTGTAGTCAGAGAGTTTCTGGGATTAAAGCAAGTCTTCTGACTTGTTTAGATTTGTAAATGGTTTACACAATGAGTTATTTTCTCTATATTTTGCATTTAGTGGAGGATTTTAAACTCACTTTTCGCCTCCCCATAATTTTAATTATTGTTGAATTTCCCCCAGAAATGAACTTTTCCAAGCAGTGATTCAACCTACTCCCAGCTGATGAGTGGCAATAACCACGAAACAGCTGTCCTGGGATTGGTCTGAATCACAGTACTAACCCTAGCTAAGCATAAAAGCTGTGTAATGCAGCAGTGCTATGGCGTAAAGGGAAGTCTGTCTGAAAAAGCAGGCTAAAAGTAAAAAAGTGAGTCATTGTGAACCTCATTTGCATATCTTACCCAGATTCCTTTGCTGCATTGGAAACAGTGTAGTCAGAGAGTTTCTGGGATTAAAGCAAGTCTTCTGACTTGTTTAGATTTGTAAATGGTTTACACAATGAGTTATTTTCTCTATATTTTGCATTTAGTGGAGGATTTTAAACTCACTTTTCGCCTCCCCATAATTTTAATTATTGTTGAATTTCCCCCAGAAATGAACTTTTCCAAGCAGTGATTCAACCTACTCCCAGCTGATGAGTGGCAATAACCACGAAACAGCTGTCCTGGGATTGGTCTGAATCACTGTACTAACCCTAGCTAAGCATAAAAGCTGTGTAATGCAGCAGTGCTATGGCGTAAAGGGAAGTCTGTCTGAAAAAGCAGGCTAAAAGTAAAAAAGTGAGTCATTGTGAACCTCATTTGCATATCTTACCCAGATTCCTTTGCTGCATTGGAAACAGTGTAGTCAGAGAGTTTCTGGGATTAAAGCAAGTCTTCTGACTTGTTTAGATTTGTAAATGGTTTACACAATGAGTTATTTTCTCTATATTTTGCATTTAGTGGAGGATTTTAAACTCACTTTTCGCCTCCCCATAATTTTAATTATTGTTGAATTTCCCCCAGAAATGAACTTTTCCAAGCAGTGATTCAACCTACTCCCAGCTGATGAGTGGCAATAACCACGAAACAGCTGTCCTGGGATTGGTCTGAATCACTGTACTAACCCTAGCTAAGCATAAAAGCTGTGTAATGCAGCAGTGCTATGGCGTAAAGGGAAGTCTGTCTGAAAAAGCAGGCTAAAAGTAAAAAAGTGAGTCATTGTGAACCTCATTTGCATATCTTACCCAGATTCCTTTGCTGCATTGGAAACAGTGTAGTCAGAGAGTTTCTGGGATTAAAGCAAGTCTTCTGACTTGTTTAGATTTGTAAATGGTTTACACAATGAGTTATTTTCTCTATATTTTGCATTTAGTGGAGGATTTTAAACTCACTTTTCGCCTCCCCATAATTTTAATTATTGTTGAATTTCCCCCAGAAATGAACTTTTCCAAGCAGTGATTCAACCTACTCCCAGCTGATGAGTGGCAATAACCACGAAACAGCTGTCCTGGGATTGGTCTGAATCACAGTACTAACCCTAGCTAAGCATAAAAGCTGTGTAATGCAGCAGTGCTATGGCGTAAAGGGAAGTCTGTCTGAAAAAGCAGGCTAAAAGTAAAAAAGTGAGTCATTGTGAACCTCATTTGCATATCTTACCCAGATTCCTTTGCTGCATTGGAAACAGTGTAGTCAGAGAGTTTCTGGGATTAAAGCAAGTCTTCTGACTTGTTTAGATTTGTAAATGGTTTACACAATGAGTTATTTTCTCTATATTTTGCATTTAGTGGAGGATTTTAAACTCACTTTTCGCCTCCCCATAATTTTAATTATTGTTGAATTTCCCCCAGAAATGAACTTTTCCAAGCAGTGATTCAACCTACTCCCAGCTGATGAGTGGCAATAACCACGAAACAGCTGTCCTGGGATTGGTCTGAATCACTGTACTAACCCTAGCTAAGCATAAAAGCTGTGTAATGCAGCAGTGCTATGGCGTAAAGGGAAGTCTGTCTGAAAAAGCAGGCTAAAAGTAAAAAAGTGAGTCATTGTGAACCTCATTTGCATATCTTACCCAGATTCCTTTGCTGCATTGGAAACAGTGTAGTCAGAGAGTTTCTGGGATTAAAGCAAGTCTTCTGACTTGTTTAGATTTGTAAATGGTTTACACAATGAGTTATTTTCTCTATATTTTGCATTTAGTGGAGGATTTTAAACTCACTTTTCGCCTCCCCATAATTTTAATTATTGTTGAATTTCCCCCAGAAATGAACTTTTCCAAGCAGTGATTCAACCTACTCCCAGCTGATGAGTGGCAATAACCACGAAACAGCTGTCCTGGGATTGGTCTGAATCACTGTACTAACCCTAGCTAAGCATAAAAGCTGTGTAATGCAGCAGTGCTATGGCGTAAAGGGAAGTCTGTCTGAAAAAGCAGGCTAAAAGTAAAAAAGTGAGTCATTGTGAACCTCATTTGCATATCTTACCCAGATTCCTTTGCTGCATTGGAAACAGTGTAGTCAGAGAGTTTCTGGGATTAAAGCAAGTCTTCTGACTTGTTTAGATTTGTAAATGGTTTACACAATGAGTTATTTTCTCTCTCTATATATATATATATATATAACCTTTGTCAATAAACTTCATGCAAATATTAGAAGATGTATTTACACTAATTGAGTGACTAAGATGAAGAATTGTAATTACCTTTTACTGTCCTTCTTGAACATAAACTCACAGAAATATTTTGTTTTTAAGATCCTAAGGAGACCATTTTTAAATTTATGGTGAAGTTTTTCCCAGTGGATCCTGGCCAGTTGAAGGGAGAGCAGACAAGGTAATTCACTTCCTTGTATAGAAATGTTCTTGTACAGCACCAGCTGGAGGTCTAATATTTCCTGTTCATTTTACAAAGGAGAACTTTAAAAAAAAAAAGAAAGTTCAGAAGATGAGAGATAAACTCTAAAGTTGTTGACAAGTTCAGAGGAAGTATGAACAGTATGAATGTATACACTTTTACAGCGCTGCTCTTTGATGAACACCATAACAACAGAAGTTGGCAGTGGTGCAAATAAAACAGTGAATTATAGAATGTGTCTATTCTTATAAAAGACATAGCTAAAATAGTGAGACCTGGTCAGGCTTGAAAAAAATGAAAGTATAGGAATGGCATTACAGTCTAGAAAAGGACAATTAAAAAACACTTGTGAAAAATGTGCTTGTTTTGCGTTCCTTATGAGGCCAAAAAGTAAATCTCTAAACTGGAAATTCTGCAAATCTAATAACTCGTTTAGACAATTTGCAGCATTTGGAAAGCCTAAATTACACATTTTGCTTTTAGGGAGTGTAGGACAAAGCAAAATGTTAACACAAAAGCAAGAATTTACATCTAGATTTACTATTTACTAAAAAGTGATTTTAGTATTTAAAGGGTCATTATAGTCAAAAAATGACACACCCTAATTCATTACATGCTCCAATTCATTAGAGTGTGACATATTAAGACTAATGACCTTGCACCTATATGTGTTTAACCACTGCAAAGTGGTTAAACACATAGTAGAAGTCACATAGTAGAAATAGTGCTCAGGATCTGCAAAGCACTGCTGGTCCTAAACGGAAACTGCCATGATCCAACCAGCAGCACTAGTTACATAGCTGGGTTGTGAGACTAGTGCTGTTGATTGGGCAGTTTCCAGTCAGGACCCGCAGTGCTCTATGAATCCAGAGTGTTACTTTTACTATTTGGTTAATTCTTTTGCCGGGGTTAAACACATAGAGGTGCAGGGTCACTAGTCTTAAAATGACATACTAATGTAATACAGAATGTAATATTGCGACTATAAATTACTTTGAGACAAGAAACCTTTGTTTGTGTTACCCTTGTATTTTTAGTGTACAATGGATTTTTTCTATTGTGAATAAAAATTACTTTTTGTTTTTATAAGATATGAGGTTTTCCTGTCAGTCAATGAGTAATGAATGAGTAGGTATGCAATATGTATTTGATGTTAGTTTCAATATCAATTTAAACAGTCTTAAATAAAAAAAAAGAGACAAAGATGAATAAGAAATGAACAGCATCCATTAATATCCATTAGAAGCATTTTTTTTGCTATATGGGTTTTTAAAGAATGATTCTTTAAAAAGTTATAAGCACCTGAGTGATATATTTTCATGTGAATCTTATAAGCCAATCATATTGGGATAGGGTCATTCCCACTGCAAGTTCAACCCCACATAAAATACCACAGAATACTCTCCAATTTAACCCCCAAGGTTTCATCTAATCCTAATGTAGTAACCTATCATTACCACCATTTTATTTTAGTCTTCTGAGATATTTAATCTTGATTGAACCAGTTACCCATCCTTTATTATTATCATTATCAGGTATTTGTAGAGCGCCAACAGATTCCGCAGTGCTGTAAACATAGTCAATATACAGGATAGCTTTTGCAGGGATCGAGTGGGTAGAGGGCCCTGCCGAGAGTTTCACTGTTGTAGTCGGCTCTTATGAAGGCGATCTGCAAACAACTGGGCTCATAGGCTTACATTCTAAGGGGTTTAAGGGGAAAGCAATGGAGTTAGGAAAGGTTAGTGTTGGTTGTAAGCATCCCTGAATAGTAGAGTTTTTAGGGAGCGCTTGAAGCTGTTAAAACTAGGGGAGAGTCTTGTGGAGCGAGGCAGGGAGTTCCACAAGATGGGGGGAAGTCTGGAGAAGTCCTGTAGACGGGAATGTGAGGTAGTAACAAGAGAAGAGGAGAGGAGGAGATCCTGAGCTGATTGAAGGGGACGGGAGGGAGAATATCTGGAGACAAGTTCTGAAATGTAGGGGGGAAAAGTGCAGTTGAGAGCTTTGTATGTCAGAGTGAGGATTTTGTGTTTAATCCTAGAGGCAAGAGGAAGCCAGTGAAGGTATTGGCAGAGAGGCGCAGCAGATGAAGATCGACGAGTAAGGAAGATGAGTCTGGCAGAGCAGGGGCGTATTATGGCCTAGGCCAACAAGGCCGGTGCCTAGGGCAGCAGATTTGGAAGGGGCAGCACATCTGCCCTATCCTCTTTCTAAAAGCCAGCACACAGTACAGTGAGCGATAAAGTGCAGGCTTTTACAGAGAAGACAAGGCACGTGCACTGATTAAGGTCGCTCTTCACAGGCAGTGCGTCTTTAAACTGTTGCTTCATTTAGAGTCACCAGCATTTTTGCAGTGGAAGCATTCTTGGTGAGAAACTTGCCTGGGGATATGCTTACAAGGTGAAGAGAAGACCTTGTGCCAATATGCTGCCTCCCCATGTCAGCTGTGGTGGGTCTGCAAGCGCAATGCTTATTGCAGGTCTTAGTAACTAACAGACTGGATGCGCATGTGCACTGCTTAGATCAGCTTGTGATGTCTAATCATAAACTCTCAGCGCTAATGTGTGTTAGCTACTAATAGCTAGCTTTCTCTGCATTCAGGAACCCACAGAGTAAATAGTGAAGGACACTTAAAAAGTTTCATTACTTGAATGATGGTAATTACTGTATGGTAATTACAGTATGTTGTTGCATGTGAAGGGCAGTGATTGTTTCAAAGTGTATTCTTCTTTCCCTTTCTCCCTCCCATCCTACCTCAACTCACTCACTCCCTCCATTCTTTCTTTCACTCCCTCCCTTCTTTCTCTCAACTCCCTCCCTTGCTCCCTTCTGTCCCTCCATTCTTTCCCTCCCCCTTTTCTTCTGTCTCTCTTAGTTGTATCTTGTGTAAGGAAATGTCTAATTTTAGTGATGTTTTTAAGGTGGAAGCGGCAGGCTTTAGCCAAGGACTGAATGTGAGGAGTGAAGGAAAGATCAGAGTCAAGTGTGACCCCAAGACATCGGGCATGCGGTGTAGGAGTAATGATGGAATTATCAACAGTTATAGAAATTTTGGGGGTGGAGACATTGGAAGAAAGGGGAAAAATAAGGAGTTCAGTTTTGGAGAGATTTAGCTTAAGGTAGTGAGAGGACATCCAAGATGTTTTAGAGATGAGGGAAATATACCAGTGCTGAGGGAGAGGTTGAAAATGTGTGTGAGTATGGGGGTGAGGATAGAAGAGAGGGAGGGGAGTAGCTGTGAGGGGATGGGGTCGAGGGGACAGGTAGTGAGGTGGGAGGACAGTATAAGGGCAGAAACTTCATCCTCGTTAACAGGGGCAAAAGAGCTGCATTTTTTGATATTTGGGTTTTGGATGATTGTGAGCTTTTGAGGGGGTGGGAGATTGGTAGTATGTTGAGAGCTGATTTCACTTCTGATAGAGTCAATTTTGTTTTTGAAGTGGCTGGCAAAATCTTGAGCTGAGATAGAGGTTGTATTAGGAGGTGGGGGTAGGCGGAGAAGAGTATTGAACGTGGAGTACAGACGTTTTGGGTTAGAGGAAAGAGTAGAGATGAGATTAGAGAAGTATTGTTGCTTATAGAGATTGAGGGCAGAGTAGTAGGAGTTCAGGATGAACTTGTAGTGAAGAAAGTCAGCTGAACTCCGAGATTTCCTCCAGTGTCGCTCAGCAGTACGGGAACATCTGCGTAGGTATTGTGTCAGAGGAGTATGCCAGGGCTGATGATGAGAGTGTGGTTTCAGAGCTATGGTTGGAGGGGCCAGATTGTCAATGACCGATGTAAGGGTGGAGTTATAGTGGCAGATAGATTGGTCAGGGCAGGAAAAGGAGGTGATGGATGAGAGGAGAGGTTTGAGAGAGCTAGCGAGCTGTTGCATATCTAGTGACTTAGTGCTTCTGTGAAGTTTGGTGTAAGGAGTAGAGGGAGGGGGAGTTGTAGGTAGGGAAGTGATGTTGCAAGTTAGGAGATGGTGGTCAGAGAGAGGAAAAGGGGAGTTTGTTAAATTTGAGATAGTGCATCGATAGGTTAAAATCAGGTCAAGGGAATGACCATCTTTGTGAGTGGGAGAGTCAGTCCATTGTGACAGGCCGGAAGAGGAAGTGAGTTGAAGAAGTTGCTTTGCAGAAGAGGCAGTGGGATTGTCAAGAGGGATGTTAAAGTCGCCAAGAATGAGGGAAGGGGTGTCTGAGGAAAGGAAATAAGGAAGCCAGGCAGCAAAGTGATCTAAGAATTGAGTTGGGGAGCCAGGGGGGCGGTATATGACTGCAAAACGTATAGAGAGGGGAGAGAATAACCGAATCATGTGTGCTTCACATGAAGAAAATGTGAGTGAAGAGAAGGGCTGTATTTGTTGAAAGGTGCAACAAGAGGAACGTAAAATACCAACACCACCTCCTTGTCTAATGCCAGACCTAGGAGTGTGGCTGAAATGGAGACCCCCATGTGACAGTGCAGCAGTGGATGCTGTGTCTGAAGCAGAGATCCAGGTTTCTGTAAGAGCCAGAAGGTTAAGAGAGTGGGAGATAAAGAGATCATGGATAGAAGTAAGCTTGTTGCAAACAGAGCGAGAGTTCCAGAGTGCACAAGTGAAGGGGGAGGTGGTTTTAGATGTAAGAGGAATGTGGTTAAGGTTACCAGAGTTTTTTTTATGAAGTCTATTGAAAGGCACACAGGGATGTGAAAGGCTAGGAGGTTGAGGGGCACCTCTTTCCTTATTTTTTTTAGATTAAATGGGCCAGGAACTGAAGACCCTTGACTGGTAGCTTCAACCAAGCAAGAAGTGCTCTTTTTTGCAGTGCAATTATTGTTGTAATCAAGACTAAAGACTATGGGGTATATTTATCAAGCTCCTTATGTCTCCTTGTTTCCGGAAAACTGCTGCTCCATAACTTGTCCACCAAAACCTAACACCCTTAGAAGTGCAGAAACCCAATCGCATTTTCCCAAGTGCGCTAACCTGACATGAAATATTAATATTTCACATTCCAATGTTCTTCACATAGAAGAATATGTTCTATTTATTCTTAAATACATTTTTCTATGTATATATCTGATGGTGGTTTGGTAAAATATATTTATATATATATATATACACACACACATATATATATATATATATATATATATATATATATACACATACATAAACATGAACACACACACACACACACACATATATATATATATATATATATATATACATACACACACACATATATATATTTGTATATATATATATATATATATATACTGTATATACATATATATACACACACACACACACACACACACACATCCATGCGATATAGAGGGCACTCACAGGTCTTGATAATTTTTATGATTGTATTCATGCAACAATCACATAATTCAAGTCAACGTTTCGGCTCCACACATGAACCTTTTTTTAAAAGGCTCATGTGTGGAGCCGAAACACCGACTTGAATTATGTGATTGTTGCATGAATAAAATCATAAAAATTATCAAGACCTTTGAGGGCCCTCTATATTGTATGGATATGTATGAAAATTATCTGAGGAGACACCCGGGCGAAAAAGAATAACCAGTAAGGTTGTAGTTCATGGATTGCAGAACATATACATATATCTATATATACACACACACACACACACACATACATACATACATACACACACACATATATATACAGGGAGTGCAGAATTATTAGGCAAATGAGTATTTTGACCACATCATCCTCTTTATGCATGTTGTCTTACTCCAAGCTGTATAGGCTCGAAAGCCTACTACCAATTAAGCATATTAGGTGATGTGCATCTCTGTAATGAGTAGGGGTGTGGTCTAATGACATCAACACCCTATATCAGGTGTGCATAATTATTAGGCAACTTCCTTTCCTTTGGCAAAATGGGTCAAAAGAAGGACTTGACAGGCTCAGAAAAGTCAAAAATAGTGAGATATCTTGCAGAGGGATGCAGCACTCTTAAAATTGCAAAGCTTCTGAAGCGTGATCATCGAACAATCAAGCGTTTCATTCAAAATAGTCAACAGGGTCGCAAGAAGCGTGTGGAAAAACCAAGGCGCAAAATAACTGCCCATGAACTGAGAAAAGTCAAGCGTGCAGCTGCCAAAATGCCACTTGCCACCAGTTTGGCCATATTTCAGAGCTGCAACATCACTGGAGTGCCCAAAAGCACAAGGTGTGCAATACTCAGAGACATGGCCAAGGTAAGAAAGGTTGAAAGATGACCACCACTGAACAAGACACACAAGCTGAAACGTCAAGACTGGGCCAAGAAATATCTCAAGACTGATTTTTCTAAGGTTTTATGGACTGATGAAATGAGAGTGAGTCTTGATGGGCCAGATGGATGGGCCCGTGGCTGGATTGGTAAAGGGCAGAGAGCTCCAGTCCGACTCAGACGCCAGCAAGGTGGAGGTGGAGTACTGGTTTGGGCTGGTATCATCAAAGATGAGCTTGTGGGGCCTTTTCGGGTTGAGGATGGAGTCAAGCTCAACTCCCAGTCCTACTGCCAGTTTCTGGAAGACACCTTCTTCAAGCAGTGGTACAGGAAGAAGTCTGCATCCTTCAAGAAAAACATGATTTTCATGCAGGACAATGCTCCATCACACGCGTCCAAGTACTCCACAGCGTGGCTGGCAAGAAAGGGTAAAAAAGAAGAAAATCTAATGACATGGCCTCCTTGTTCACCTGATCTGAACCCCATTGAGAACCTGTGGTCCATCATCAAATGTGAGATTTACAAGGAGGGAAAACAGTACACCTCTCTGAACAGTGTCTGGGAGGCTGTGGTTGTTGCTGCACGCAATGTTGATGGTGAACAGATCAAAACACTGACAGAATCCATGGATGGCAGGCTTTTGAGTGTCCTTGCAAAGAAAGGTGGCTATATTGGTCACTGATTTGTTTTTGTTTTGTTTTTGAATGTCAGGAATGTATATTTGTGAATGTTGAGATGTTATATTGGTTTCACTGTGAAGTCGCATCTTTCCAGAGCTCCAGGAGAGGAGATTATAATCCGCTGGTTATTTCTCCACAGCCACAGCTCCCAAAGCTACAACAATTGATTTTGTGTCCCAAGGCACAACTTTATTCACTCCAGCTGTATTAATGACCCTAGGGCAGGAAAAGGACAATTGAGGCCTGTAACAGCGGTGACCGTACAGGCAGCGTCCCCCCCTGGCTTGCCAGGGTTTCTAACCAGAACTCAATATTCCTGAAAATAACGGTAGCAAAGTTAATCACCTACAAGCTTTATCGTAGGAATAAACCGCAGAATATCATAGAGAACGCAGACAGAGGATAATGGCGACTTTACCTATCGACACGTGGGCTGAAAATCTCTGCATCATGCAAGATCCAATCCTCCTCCAGCTGGAGGCTATATTTCAACCATTAATTGACAAGGCACCTTCGGAGCTGCAACTACAACTTCTAATGGGTAAAATACCGCTTACACCGTCGAGTGCTCCAATAGCCTCAATACCCAAGATCTCAAGTAAAGGCCTTCTCTTAGGGCCTAAAGAGGACATGTCACGTAATAAGCTATTGAATGGGGATCTGCACAAGCCGCCCAGCCGCCCAGCCGTACAGCAGTCAACTCTCAGAATGACACCTACCCGCTAGCAGAGAATAGCAACCGGTCATATCTCCATGCGACATATCACCCATCAAAGATGGACTTACCGACACAGGGTATCACCGCTCTTTACCATATGCCTGATATGAATCCACATGGGACTAAGTTGAAAAGCTTGGCTACCAGCGCTACTTATCCTTATAACACACAGCAAACTTTTTTCAAGCCTCTGAAACCCTGGGATCCTAACGGGACAGCAAGATCGCCTGTACAACAAAGGCCAAGGTCAGAGCGGCTGCCCCGGGGCCTTGGGTGGGGGCCTTGGGGGGCCGTACACTTAGGGACATTAAAGCCTCCTTCTTTTGGCGGTCCTTCAGACTTTATTTTAGATCTTAAACCACTGCATTACGATCCCCACAGGCTTCAAATTTTATTAACACCCGGTGGCTGAATAAATCCAACTCTATACACGAGCCAAAAAGCTACAGATTGGCTGTTACAGGCATAAGTTTACTGTCACAAAGTCCTGTTTTATGTCTTACACCTTATAATGACATATTCAAAAGCGCTAAGACAGCATGTTTAATCTCTTTGAATTTTGTCTGTGTTCTATATTGGTTTTTTAGCAAGTTGCAGTTTATTAGTAATTTGCTAGATCTTTAACTTGTTCACACTTTCATATTTAGCTACGTTTATCTCACTTCAGGTTTAAATGACAAGGGGGAAAAGTTATTATATGATGAGGCTACCTGTATGTATTCACTAAAGGGGAAAAGAAAGATGGAAAGGTACAGCAGATGATGTTTTTGCTATTATGGGTGTAATCTGAGTATGCGGTAATAAATTAACATGAGCCTCTCCTCTGGGGCTAGCGGCCGAAGCTGTAGGGGAGACAAAACAAAAAAAAAAAGAAAAACAAAATGAAAAAGCATTAGGCAACGTTTATTAATCATTATGTAATTTAGATGCCTTCCAATGCTTATGAAAAGGATATATGCACACCTATTTTTTATAGAATCTGTTGATGTACTCTTATTGATTTAGCGCCACTGCCCAGGAGCACCAAATTAGCATAATGTTATACAGGTAGTATAATATTAGATTTTCCCCTAAGGGCATTGAAATATACTTGAAAAGATCTAACTCCCCCTAAATTCAATTTATTTTGATTTGGTTAGATAAACCACTAGATCTTCTTAATGAAGTGCACCGCAATAAAGCCTTCATGTGAGACTAGTTCTGGTTGATGTGTCCTATATCGTTATAGATAACAACAATCTATTGCAATCTTGTTTTGGGACACACCTGTTTGTTTTTTGTGTTTTGATATGTTATCCCCTGAATATTGTTAATCTGCAAAAAGAAATAAAAGGTCCAAGAGTGACCCACATAATAGATAAGGGTATAAAATGAGGAAGGATTTTTCTTTTATGTTTAGGTACACATCAATATGCCAAAGATGATATTAACACTCTAAGCCTTGTCTGTTAAATACGATGTATATGATTAATACTTGAGGCCTTGCATGTACCTCATACAATTTTATCTGTATGTATATTTTATTTTCCTCAATAAAAATTTATATATAAATAAAACTACTTCCAAAACTATTCAGCTTTGATATTAATGAGTTTTTTGGGTTCATTGAGAACATGGTTGTTGTTCAATAATAAAATTAATCCTCAAAAATACAACTTGCCTAATAATTCTGCACTCCCTGTATATATATATATATACATAAACATATTTTTATATATATATATATATATATATATATATATATATATATATATATACATACATATATATATATATATATATATATATATATATAAATATATACAGTATATATATATATATATATATATATATATATATATATATATATATATATAATATACATACATACACACACATATACATATAAATATACACACATACATATATAATATACATATATATACAATATCATGGATAGGATTGCACAATCATACCATAAGTAATGCCACGGTGCACTGCTAGTACAATAGCTAGTTTCTCCAAGAAGCAGGCAGCTCACTGGTCTTTGCAGTAAAAATACAAATTTATTTCTTCAGTTTAAAAAACAAACGTTTCGGCACTACATTGTGCCTTTGTCAATGTTACACAACAAGAATGTACAGAAGCAGAGTGCAACTAAGCACCCGAAATCTGATTTCAAATTTATATACACATATATATATATATACACATACATACATGAACATATATATATATATATATATATATATATATACACACATATATATATATATATACACACACATATATATACACACATATACACATATATATACACACATATACATACACACATATACATATATATATATATATATATACACACACACACATATACATATATATATATATATATATATATATAAACATATGTATACACAAACATATATATATATATATATATATATATAATATAATTTATGTAAGAACTTACCTGATAAATTCATTTATTTCATAGTGGCAAGAGCCCATGAGCTAGTGACGTATGGGATATATATTCCTACCAGGAGGGGGCAAAGTTTCCCAAACCTTTAAAATGCCTAAAAAACATAATTTATGTAAGAACTTACCTGATAAATTCATTTCTTTCATATTGGCAAGAGTCCATGAGCTAGTGATGTATGGGATATACAATCCTACCAGGAGGGGCAAAGTTCCCCGAACCTCAAAATGCCTATAAATACACCCTTCACCACACCCACAACTCAGTTTAACGAATAGCCAAGTAGTGGGGTGATAAAGAAAGGAGTAAAAAGCATCAACAAAGGAATTTGGAAATAATTGTGCTTAACAGAAAAAAATCATAACCACCATAGAAAGGGTGGGCCTCATGGACTCTTGCCAATATGAAAGAAATGAATTTATCAGTTAAGTTCTTACATAAATTATGTTTTCTTTCATGTAATTGGCAAGAGTCCATGAGCTAGTGATGTATGGGATAGCAATACCCAAGATGTGGAACTCCACAAAGAGTCACTAGAGAGGGAGGGATAAAATAAAAAACAGCCATTTTTTGCTGAAGAAAATTAATCCACAACCCAAAATATAAGTTTATTCTCATAAATGAAAGGAAAAAACTTAAAACATAAGCAGAAGAATCAAACTGAAACAGCTGCCTGAAGAACTTTTCTACCAAAAACTGCTTCCGAAGAAAAAAATACATCAAAACAGTAGAATTTAGTAAATGTATGCAAAGAAGACCAAGATGATCAACTGAAGCTTCATTCCTAAAAGCCCACATGTGGAAACTGAACTAGTAGAATGAGCTGTAATTCTCTGAGGCGGGGCTTGACCCGACTCCAAATAAGCTTGAAGAATCAAAAGCTTTAACCACGATGCCAAGGAAACGGCAGAAGCCTTCTGACCTTTCCTAGGACCAGAAAAGATAACAAATAGACTAGAAGTCTTCCTGAAATCTTTAGTAGCTTCAACATAATATTTCAGAGCTCTCACCACATCCAAAGAATGTAAAGATCTCTCTAAAGAATTCTTAGGATTAGGACACAAGGAAGGGACAACAATTTCTCTATTAATGTTGTTAGAATTCACAACCTTAGGTAAGAATTTAAATGAAGCCCGCAAAACTGTCTTATCCTGATGATAAATCAGAAAAGGAAGAGAGAGCAGATAATTCAGAAACTCTTCTAGCAGAAAATATGGCCAAAAGAAACAACACTTTCAAAGAAAGTAGTTTAATGTCCAAAGAATGCATAGGCTCAAATGGAGGAGCCTGTAAAGCCTTAAAAACCAAATTAAGACTCCAAGGAGGAGAGATTGATTTAATGACAGGCTTGATACGAACCAAAGCCTGAACAAAACAGTGAATATCAGGATGTTTAGCAATCTTTCTGTGAAATAAAACAGAAAGAGCAGAGATTTGTCCCTTTAAGGAACTTACAGATAAACTGTTATCCAAACCATCCTGAAGAAACTGTAAAATTCTAGGAATTCTAAAAGAATGCCAAGAGAATTTTATGAGAGGAACACCATGCAATGTAAGTCTTCCAAACTCGATAATAAATATTTCTAGAAAGAGATTTATGAGCCTGCAACATAGTATTAATCACAGAATCAGAGAAACCTCTATGACCAAGCACTAAGCGTTCAATTTCCATACCTTCAAATTTAATGATTTGAGATCCTAATGGAAAAACGGACCTTGAGACAATAGGTCCGGCCTTAATGGAAGTGGCCAAGGTTGACAACTGGACATCCGAACAAGATCTGCATACCAAAACATGAGAGGCCATGCTGGAGCCACCAGCAGCACAAATGATTGCTCCATGATGATCTTGGAGATCATTCTTGGCAGAAGAACTAAAGGCGGGAAAATATAAGCAGGTTGATAACACCAAGGAAGTGTCAACGCATCCACTGCTTCCGCCTGAGGATCCCTGGACCTGGACAGGTACCTGTGAAATTTCTTGTTTAGATGAGAAGCCATCAGATCTATTTCTTGAAGACCCCACATCTAAACATCCTGAGAAAACACATCTGGATGGAGGGACTACTCCCCCGGATATAAAGTCTGACAGCTGAGATAATCCGCTTCCCAATTGTCTATACCTGGGATATGAACCGCAGAAATTAGGCAGGAGCTGGATTCCGCCCAAGCAAGTATCCGGCATACTTCTTTCATAGCTTGAGGACTGTGATTCCCACCTTGATGATTGACATATGCCACAGTTGTGATATTGTCTGTCTGAAAACAAATGAACGGTTCTCTCTTTAACAGAGGCTAAATCTGAAGAGCCCTGAAAATCGCACGGAGTTCCAAAATATTGATTGGTAATCTTGCCTCTTGAGATTTCCAAACCCCTTGTGCTGTCAGAGATCCCCAAAGAGCTCCCCAAACTGAAAGACATCTGTTGTGATCACAGTCCAAGTTGGACGAACAAAAGAGGTCCCTAGAACTATACGGTGGTGATCTAACCACCAAGTCAGAGATAGTCGAACATTGGGATTTAAGGATATTAATTGTGATATCCTTGTATAATCCCTGCACCATTGGTTCAGCATACAAAGCTGGAGAGGTCTCATATGAAAACGAGCAAAGGGGATCGCGTCAGATGCTGCAGTCATGAGACCTAAAACTTCCATGCACATAGCTACTGAAGGGAATGACTGTGACTGAAGTTTCCGACAGGCTGAAATCAATTTTAAACGTCTCTTGTCTGTTAGAGACAGAGTCATGGACACTGAATCTATCTGGAAACCTAAAAAGGTGATCCATGTCTGAGGAATCAAATAACATTTTGGTAAATTGATCCTCCAACCATGTCTTTGAAGAAACAACACTAGTTGATTCGTGTGAGATTCGGCAGAATGTAAAGACTGAGCTAGTACCAATCGTCCAAATAAGGAAACACCGCAATACCCCGCTCTCTGATTGCAGAGAGTAGGGCACCAAGAACCTTTGAAAAGATTCTTGGAGCTGTCGCTAGGCCAAAAGGAAGAGTGACAAATTGGTAAAGCTTGTCTAGAAAAGAGAATCTCAGAAACTGATAATGATCTGGATGAATCGGAATATGAAGATATGCATCCTGTAAGTCTATTGTGGACATATAATGTCCTTGCTGAACAAAAGGCAGAATAGTCCTTATAGTCACCATTTTGAAAGTTGGCACTCTTACATAACGATTAAAAATTTTAAAATCCAGAACTGGTCTGAATGAATTTACCACCTCCATAGGAGGCAAAGTTTGTAAAACTGAATTGTGGGTGTGGTGAGGGGTGTATTTATAGGCATTTTGGGTTTTGGGAAACTTTGCCCCTCCTGGTAGGATTGTATATCCCATACATCACTAGCTCATGGACTCTTGACAATTACATGAAAGAAATACACCTCCCACCTCACTCATACCTTAGTTTAACGTGTAGCCAAGAAGTGAGGTGTAAAAGAAGGAGTAAAAAGCATACAAAAAGAGGAACTGGAAGAAAATAAAGTGATTTATACAAAAAATCATAACCACAAAAAATAGGGTGGGTCTCATAGACTCTTACCACTATGAATAAATTAATTTATCAGGTAAGTTCTTACATAAATTATGTTTTCTTTCATGTAAGTGGCAAGAGTCCATGAGCTAGTGACGTATGGGATATAATACCCAAGATGTGGAAATCCACGAGTCACTAGAAAGGGAGGGATAAATAACAACAGCTAAATCCACTGAGAAATTAAATCCAAAAAAATAGTTTTTTTTTTTTTAAATTTTAAAAAAACTCAAATCAAAGGCACTAGTCTAGAATCGAACTGAGGCAACTGCCTGAATAACCTTTCTACCAAAGGCTGCCTCCAAAGAAGCAAACACATCAAAATGGTAAAATTTTTATAAAAGTATGCAAAGAAGACCAAGTTGCTGCTTTGAAAATTTGATCAACTGAAGCTTCATTCTTAAAAACCTAAGAAGTGGCAACTGGTCTAGTACAATGAGCTGTAATTCTCTGAGGCGGACACGGCCCTGCCTCCAAATAAGCTTTGTGAATCAAATTTTTTAACCAAGATGCCAGAGAAATAGGAGAGGCTTTCTGACCTTTCCTTGAGCCAGAAAAATTGACAGGAGTTGGATTCTGCCCAAGAAAGTATCCGAGATACTTCTTTCATAGCTGAAGGACTGCAAGTCCCTCCTTGATGATTGACATATGCCACTGTTGTGATAATGTCTTTCTGAAAACAAATGTAAAGTTCTCTAAAATTTTAAAATATTGATTGGTAACCTCGTCTCTTGAGGATACTAAACCCCTTGTGCTGTCAGAGACCCCAAGACAGCTCCCCAACCTGTAAGACTTGCATCTGTTGAGATTACAGTCCAGGAAGGACGAACAAAGGAGGCCCCTTGAACAATAAGGTGATGGTCTAACCACCAAGTCAGAGAGAGATGAGTGTTGGGATTTAAGTATATCAGTTGTGATATCTGAGTATAATCCCTGCACCATTGGTGCAACATGCAAAGCTATAGAGGCCTCATATGAAAACAAGCAAAATGGATCGCGTCCGATGCTGCAGTCATTAGATCTAAAACTTCCATGCACATAGCCACTGAAGGGAAAGATAGAGACTGAAGGAATCAAGAATCTCTTTTGTAAATTGATCCTCCATGTCTTTGAAAAAAACCACACTTGTGTGAGATTCTGCTAGATAAAAAGATTGAGCTAGTACCAAAATATCATCCAAATAAGGAAACACTGCAATACCCTGCTCTCTGATTACAGATAGAAGGGCACCTAAAACTATTAAGAATATTCTTGGTGCTGTTGCAAGGTCAATGGAAAAGTGACAAATTGGCAATGCTGGTTTAGAAAAGAGAATCTCAGAAAAACATAATTTATGTAAGAACTTACCTGATAAATTCATTTCTTTCATATTGGCAAGAGTCCATGAGCTAGTGACGTATGGGATATACAATCCTACCAGGAGGGGCAAAGTTTCCCAAACCTCAAAATGCCTATAAATACACCCCTCACCACACCCACAATTCAGTTTAACGAATAGCCAAGTAGTGGGGTGATAAACAAAGGAGTAAAAAAGCATCAACGAAGAAATTTGGAAATAATTGTGCTTTATACAAAAAAAGCATAACCACCATAAAAAGGGTGGGCCTCATGGACTCTTGCCAATATGAAAGAAATGAATTTATCAGGTAAGTTCTTACATAAATTATGTTTTCTTTCATGTAATTGGCAAGAGTCCATGAGCTAGTGACGTATGGGATATCAATACCCAAGAAGTGGAACTCCACGCAAGAGTCACTAGAGAGGGAGGGATAAAAATAAACAACAGCCAAATGCTGAAAAAATATAAGTTATTCTCATAAAGAAAAGAAAAACTTAAAACATCAGCAGAAGAATCAAACTGAAACAGCTGCCTGAAGAACTTTTCTACCAAAAACTGCTTCAGAAGAAGCAAATACATCAAAACGGTAGAATTTAGTAAATGCTGCTTTGCAAATTTGATCAACTGAAGCTTCATTCTTAAAAGCTCACAAAGTGGAGACTGATCTAGTAGAATGAGCTGTAATTCTCTAAAGCGGGGCTTGACCCGACTCTAAATAAGCTTGATGAATTAAAAGCTTTAACGAAGAGGCCAAGGAAATAGCAGAGACCTTCTGACCTTTCCTAGGACCAGAAAATATAACAAATAGACTAGAAGTCTTCCTTAAATCTTTAGTAGCTTCAACATAATATTTCAAAGCTCTCACCACATCCAAAGAATGTAAGGATCTTTCCATTCTTCTTAGGATTAGGACACAAGGAAGGGACAACAATTACTACTATTACTACTAATGTTGTTAGAATTCACAACCTTAGGTAAAAATTCAAATGAAGTCTGCAAAACCGCCTTATCCTGATGAAAAATCAGAAAAGGAGATTCACAAGAAAGAGCAGATAGCGCAGAAACTCTTCTAGCAGAAGAGATAGCCAAAAGAAACAACACTTTCCAAGAAAGTAGTTTAATATCCAAAGAATGCATAGGCTCAAAAGGAGGAGCCTGTAACGCCTTCAAAACCAAAGAAAGCGAACCAGAGAAATTGATTTAATGACAGGCTTAATACGAACTAAAGTCTGTACAAAACAGTGAATATCAGGAAGATTAGCAATCTTTCTGTGAAATAAAACAGAAAGAGCAGAGATTTGTCCCTTCAAGGAACTAGCAGACAAACCCCTATCCAATCCATCCTGGAGAAACTGTAAAATTCTAGTAATTCTAAAAGAATGCCAAGAGAATTTATGAGAAGAACACCATGAAATGTAAGTCTTCCAAACTCGATAATAAATCTTCCTAGAGACAGATTTACGAGCTTGTAACATAGTATTAATTACTGAGTCAGAGAAACCTCTATGACTTAGTACTAAGCATTCAATTTCCATACCTTCAAATTTAATGATTTGAGATCCTGATGGAAAAACGGACCTTGAGACAATAGGTCCGGCCTTAACGGAAGTAGCCAAGGTTGGGAACTGGACATTCGAACAAGATCCGCATACCAAAACCTGTGGGGCCATGCTGGAGCCACCAGCAACACAAATGATTGTTCCATGATGATCTTGGAGATCAATCTTGGAAGAAGAACTAGAGGCGGGAAGATATAAGCAGGTTGATAACACCAAGGAAGTGTCAGTGCATCTACTGCTTCCGCCTGAGAATCCCTGGACCTGGACAGGTATCTGGGAAGATACTTGTTTAGATAAGAAGCCATCAGATCTATTTCTGGAAGACCCCACATCTGAACAATCTGAGAAAACACATCCGGATGGAGAGACCACTACCCTGGATGTAAAGTCTGATGGCTGAGATAATCCGCATCCCGATTGTCTACACCTGGGATATGAACCGCAGAATTTAGACAGGAGCTGGATTCCGCCCAAACAAGTATCCAAGATACTTCTTTCATAGCTTGGGGACTGTGAGTCCCACGCTGATGATTGACATATGCCACCGTTGTGATATTGTCTGTCTGAAAACAAATGAACGGTTCTCTCTTCAACAGAGGCCAAAACTGAAGAGATCTGAGAATTGCACAGAGTTCTAAAATAAAGACTTGCATCTTTTGTGATCACAGTCCAGGTTGGCCGAACAAAAGAGGCCCCTTGAACTAAACGCTGGTGATTTAACCACCACGTCAAAGAGTGTCGAACATTGGGATTTAAGGATATTAATTGTGATATCTTTGTATAATCCTGGCACCATTGATTCAGCATGCAAAGCTGGAGAGGTCTCATGTGAAAACGAGCAAAAGGAATCGCGTCCGATGCTGCAGTCATGAGGCCTAAAACTTCCATGCACATAGCCACTGAAGGGAATGACCGAGACTGAAGGTGCCGACATGCTGCAACCAATTTCAAACGTCTCTTGTCTGTTAGAGACAGTCATGGACACTGAATCTATCTGGAAACCTAAAAAGGTGACCCTTGTCTGAGGAATCAAAAATCTTTTTGGTAAATTGATCCTCTAACCATGATTTAGAAGAAACAAAACTAGTTGATTCGTGTGTGATTCTGCAGAACGTAAAGACTGAGCTAGTACCAAGATATCATCCAAATAAGGAAACACTGCAATACCCTGTTCTCTGATTACAGAGAGTAGGGCACCCAGAACCTTTGAAAAGATTCTTGGAGCTGTTGCTAGGCCAAATGGAAGAGCAACAAATTGGTAATGCTTGTCTAGAAAAGAGAATCTCAGGAACTGATAATGTTCTGGATGAATCGGAATATGAAAGTAAGCATCCTGCAAGTCTATTGTAGACATATAATGTCCTTGCTGAACAAAAGGCAGAATAGTCCTTATAGTCACCATCTTGAAAGTTGGTACTCTTACATAACGATTCAAAATTTTCAGATCCAGAACTGGTCTGAATGAATTTTCTTCTTTGGGACAATGAATAGATTTGAATAAAACCCCAGACCTTGTTCCTGAAAAGATACCGGCATGATTACCCCTGAAACCTCCAGGTCTGAAACACACTTCAGGAAAGCCTGGGCTTTTACTGGATTCACTGGGATTCGTGAGAGAAAAAATCTTCTCACAGGAGGTCTTACTCTGAATCCTATTCAGTACCCCTGAGAGACAATGCTCTGAATACATTGATTTTAGACAGAATTTGCCCAAACATCCTTGAAAAACCTTAATCTGCCCCCTACCAGCTGAGCTGGAATGAGGGCCGCACCTTCATGCGGACTTAGGGGCTGACTTTGGTTTCTTAAAAGGCTTGGATTTATTCTAATTTGAAGAAGGCTTCCAATTGGAAACAGATTCCTTGGGGGAAGGATTAGGTTTTTGTTCCTAATTTTGACGAAAGGAACGAAAACGATTAGAAGCCTTAGATTTACCCTTAGGTTTTTTTATCCTGAGGCAAAAAAACTCCCTTCCCCCCCAGTAACAGTTGAAATAATAGAATCCAACTGAGAACCAAATAAATTATTACCTTGGAAAGAAAGAGATAATAATCTACAGGGAGTGCAGAATTATTAGGCAAATGGGTATTTTGACCACATCATCCTCTTTATGCATGTTGTCTTACTCCAAGCTGTATAGGCTCGAAAGCCTACTACCAATTAAGCATATTAGGTGATGTGCATCTCTGTAATGAGAAGGGGTGTGGTCTAATGACATCAACACCCTATATCAGGTGTGCATAATTATTAGGCAACTTCCTTTCCTTTGGCAAAATGGGTCAAAAGAAGGACTTGACAGGCTCAGAAAAGTCAAAAATAGTGAGATATCTTGCAGAGGGATGCAGCACTCTTAAAATTGCAAAGCTTCTGAAGCGTGATCATCGAACAATCAAGCGTTTCATTCAAAATAGTCAACAGGGTCACAAGAAGCGTGTGGAAAAACCAAGGCGCAAAATAACTGCCCATGAACTGAGAAAAGTCAAGCGTGCAGCTGCCAAGATGCCACTTGCCACCAGTTTGGCCATATTTCAGAGCTGCAACATCACTGGAGTGCCCAAAAGCACAAGGTGTGCAATACTCAGAGACATGGCCAAGGTAAGAAAGGCTGAAAGATGACCACCACTGAACAAGACACACAAGCTGAAACGTCAAGACTGGGCCAAGAAATATCTCAAGACTGATTTTTCTAAGGTTTTATGGACTGATGAAATGAGAGTGAGTCTTGATGGGCCAGATGGATGGGCCCGTGGCTGGATTGGTAAAGGGCAGAGAGCTCCAGTCCGACTCAGACGCCAGCAAGGTGGAGGTGGAGTACTGGTTTGGGCTGGTATCATCAAAGATGAGCTTGTGGGGCCTTTTCGGGTTGAGGATGGAGTCAAGCTCAACTCCCAGTCCTACTGCCAGTTTCTGGAAGACACCTTCTTCAAGCAGTGGTACAGGAAGAAGTCTGCATCCTTCAAGAAAAACATGATTTTCATGCAGGACAATGCTCCATCACACGCGTCCAAGTACTCCACAGCGTGGCTGGCAAGAAAGGGTATAAAAGAAGAAAATCTAATGACATGGCCTCCTTGTTCACCTGATCTGAACCCCATTGAGAACCTGTGGTCCATCATCAAATGTGAGATTTACAAGGAGGGAAAACAGTACACCTCTCTGAACAGTGTCTGGGAGGCTGTGGTTGCTGCTGCACGCAATGTTGATGGTGAACAGATCAAAACACTGACAGAATCCATGGATGGCAGGCTTTTGAGTGTCCATGGAAAGAAAGGTGGCTATATTGGTCACTGATTTGTTTTTGTTTTGTTTTTGAATGTCAGAAATGTATATTTGTGAATGTTGAGATGTTATATTGGTTTCACTGGTAAAAATAAATAATTGAAATGGGTATATATTTGTTTTTTGTTAAGTTGCCTAATAATTATGCACAGTAATAGTCACCTGCACACACAGATATCCCCCTAAAATAGCTATAACTAAAAACAAACTAAAAACTACTTCCAAAACTATTCAGCTTTGATATTAATGCGTTTTTTGGGTTCATTGAGAACATGGATGTTGTTCAATAATACAATTAATCCTCAAAAATACAACTTGCCTAATGATTCTGCACTCCCTGTAGACTTAGATGTCATTTCCGCATTCCAAGATTTAAGACACAAAGCTCTTCTAGCTAAAATAGCTAAAGACATGGATCTAACATCAATTTTGATAATATCAAAAATAGCATCACAAATAAAATGATTAGCATGTTGTAGTAAACTAACAATGGTCTATAAGTCAGAATCCAATTCTTGTTGTGCTAAATTCTCCAACCAAAAAGTTGAAGCAGCTGCAACATCAGCCAAAGAAATTGCAGGCCTAAGAAGATGACCTGAATATAAAAATTAAGTACTTCTATAGGAATAGTGGTTCGTTTAGCAAGAGTAGAAATAGCCCCATCAACTTTGGGGATCTTTTTCTAAAACTCCATTGAAATTGCTGGTAAAGGATACAATTTTTTAAACCTTGCAGAAGGATTAAAAGGAGTACCCAGCTTATTCCATTCCTTAGAAATCATATCAGAAATAGTATCAGGAATAGGAAAAACCTCTGGAGTAACCACAGGAGGTTTAAAAACAGAATTTAAATGTTTACTGGTTTTAATATCAAGAGGACTAGCTTCTTCAATATCCAAAGTAATTAACACTTCTTTTAACAAAGAACGCATATACTTTAAATAAATAAGTAGATTTGTCAGTGTCAATCTCTGAGGAAGGATCTTCTGAATCAGATAGATCCTCATCAGAGGAGGATTATTCATTATGTTGTTGGTCATTTGAAATTTCATCAACTTTATGAGAAGTTTTAAAAACCCTCTTACGCTTTTTAGAAGGTGGAAAAGCAGACAACGCCTTCTGAATAGAATCAGTAACAAATTCTTTAAAATTCATAGGTATATCATGTACATTAGAAGTTGAAGGATCTGCAACCGGCAATGTACTATTACTGATGGACCACTATCTGCATGTAAAAGTTTATCATGACAACTAATACAAATGACATTAGGAGATATAATCTCCACAATTTTACAACAAATGCACTTAGCTTTGGTAGAACCGATGTCAGGCAGCAAAGTTCCAACAGATACTTCTGAGGCAGGATCAGATTGAGACATCTTGCAAAATGTAAAAGAAAAAACAAAATATAAAGCAAAATTATCAATTTCCTTATATGACAGTTTCAGGAATGCAAATAGCATAGCCCTCTGACATAGAAAAAGGCAAGAGGCAAAAGCAATGGGGCAATAAATAATGAAAAAAGTTTGGTGGCAAGTATGACGCACAACGTAACTGAAATTTTTTTTGGCGCCAACCATGTCCGGAAATGACACACTCGCGTCACTAATGACGCAACCCTGTGTGAAACCTTTGCGTCAATTACGATGCCGGAAATGACGAACTTGCGTCAATGGACGTGCTTTTCGTGCCAAACAATTCTCGTGCCAAGAATGACGCAATAAAGTGTAGCATTTGGCGCACCCGCGAGACTAAGTCAGCCCACAATTTGAAACAAAGTAGTCAATTGAAAAAAAAGACTAAACCCCAGGTAAGAAAAATATTTCTTAATATTAACTTTCCCAAATATGAAAATGACAATCTGCAAAAGGAAATACATGAACCTGACTTATGGCAAATATAAGTACAATACATATATTTAGAACTTTATATAAATGCATAAAGTGCCAAACCATAGCTGAGGTGTCTTGAGAAATAAAAACATACTTACCCAAAGACACCCATCCACATATAGCAGATAGCCAAACCAGTACTGAAACAGTTATCGTAGAGGTAATGGTATATGAGAGTATATCGTCGATCTGAAAAGGGAGGTAGGAGATGAATCTCTACGACCGATAACAGAGAACCTATGAAAAAGACCCCCGTTAGGAAAATCATTGCATTCAATAGGTGATACTCTCCACGTCCCTCTGACATTCGCTGTACTCTGAGAGGAATCGGGCTTCAAAATGCTGAGAAGCGCATGTCAACGTAAAAATATATTTTTTTTTTATTGTACCACTGTGTCCAGTGGTACAATACCACTGGATACATATACCAAAATTACATTATTTTATAATATTTTTTATTCATTTTTTGGTATAACATTTTTTGGATACCTTATGTGGACATTTGGAGTGGTATATTCATTTGGTTGGACACTTGAATATTTAGCACGACCATCTGTTGGATATTAATTACCATATGGTTTTTAAATTTTCAATTTTAATTTTTTCATATATATTTTTCCATATATATTTTCCTATATTTTTTTTCATCAATTTCACACATATATATATATATTTTTTCTCACAGTTTACTCACATTTTTAACGTGTACACGTTCACTCAGGTACCTTACCGATATTTTAACCGGTTATCATTTCCTAATACAGAGCTGGATTACTTATATCCTAATATATTGTATTTCATTAGTATCTTCATTTTTTGTATTGTATTTCAAGTGTATGTGTATTATTTAATTATATTGTATATTGTATTTAATTATATTGTATATCGTATACAATTCCTAACTCTCATTGTATAATTACATACTCCTTTGAGGGATCTACACTGATATTGTGAGCAAATCCTGTTTTATTATAGATTGTTTTAAATAAATACACCTAGATTACGAGTTTTGCGTTAACAGGGGTGCGGTGCTAATGAGCAGTTTATGCTCACCGCTCACTTGCATACAACGCTGGTATTACGGGTTTTTAAAAAACCCGGCGTTAACCGCAAAAAAGTGAGCGAAGAGCAAAATTTAGCTCCACATCTCACCTCAATACCAGCGCTGCTTACGGTAGCGGTGAGCTGGCTAAACGTGTTCATGCACGATTTCCCCATAGGAATCAATGGGGGAGAGCCGGCTGAAAAAAAACTAACACCTGCAAAAAAGCAGCGTAAAGCTCCTAACGCAGCCCTATTGATTCCTATGGGGAAATACATTTTATGTCTATACCTAACACCCTAACATGAACCCCGAATCTAAACACCCCTAATATTACACTTATTAACCCCTTGTCAGGGTTTTTTTCCCTGTTGTGTTTGCCATGTGCTGCTGGCAGCCATTTTACTCACCTCTCTTCCTGACTATGGTGCATTGTGGGGGATGCTGCTCTATTCCTGCACTTCCTTTTATGGCCAGACTGGTGTGCATCATCCATGTGAGACAGGATGCAGTCTCAGAATTGTGATGTCATCACTTATTATTTAAAGGGCCTCTGTTCAGTATGCTTTGCCTTTGCGTTGTCTCAGACCTGTTTGTGAGAGTTCCTGTGTATTACCTGGCTGCCTGACATCCTTCCTGGTTCCTGATCCCTGGCTTGTTCCTGACTCTGCTGTTTTCCTTGTTCCTGATTCCGGCTCGTCTGACTATTCGCTTTGGCTCCTGACTTGGCTCGTCTGACTACCAGCTCTGGTTTTGATTCCTGGCTTGTTATTTGACTTGTGGACTTTTTCTTATTTTTTGCTATTAATAAAGGTGTGATTATTTTTGCACTTCTCGTCTCTGATTCCTGGCACCCTGACACCCCTAATCTGCCACCACCGACATCGCAGACACCAGCATTATATTATTAACCCCTAGTTAATAACTATTTAATAACTATTATACCTAGTTAAAATAAATACAAAGTTGCCTGTAAAATAAAAATAAACCCTAAGCTAGATACAATGTAACTATTAGTTATATTGTAGCTATCTTAGGGTTTATTTTACAGGTAAGTATATAGTTTTAAATAGGAATTATTTAGTTAATGATAGTAATTTTATTTAGATTTATTAAAATTATATTTCAGTTGGGGGGGGGTTGGTATAGGGTTAGAGTTAGGTTTAGGGGTTAATACATTGAAAATAGTGGCGGCGACGTTGGGGGCAGCAGATTAGGGGTTAATAAATGTAGGTAGGTGTCGGCGATGTTAGGGCAGGCAGATTAGGGGTTAATAATATTTAACTAGTGTTTGCGATGCGGGAGTGCCGCGGTTTAGGGGTTAATATGTTTATTATAGTAGCGGCGATGTCCGGTTCGGCAGATTAGGGGGTTAATAATTTTATTTTAGTGTTTGCGATGTGAGGGGGCCTCAGCTTAGGGGTTAATAGGTAGTTTATGGGTGTTAGTGTACTTTTTAGCACTTAAGTTAAGAGTTTTATGCTACGGCGTCGTAGTGTAAAACTCTTAACTACTGACTTTAAAATGCGGTACCAGGCTTGAAAGGTGAGGCTGTACCACTCACTTTTGGTTAGACTCATAATACCGGCGTTATGCAAGTCCCATTGAAAATATAGGATACGCAATTGACGTAAGTGGATTTGCGGTATTTCCGAGTCTGGACAAAAAAGTGAGCGGTGAGCCTGTACCTGCAAGACTCGTAATACCAGCGGGCGTTAAAAAGCAGCGTTGGGACCTCTCAACGCTGCTTTTTAACCCTAACGCACAACTCGTAAGCTAGCCGATAGTTTTTTAATATTTGAATCCTCATTATGGCTTTTTGTATATAAATTCACAGAGGTTCTAATAGTCATATCCCCTCACCAATATTGGTTAACTTTTATTAGTTATAGATCGTTTATTGTCTGCTATTCTATTACATATACCATTTTAATAATTGGTACTGTTCACATCATCTATCCTGCTATATATACCTTAGCCAATTTGGCGCTCCTATACTGCTTTTATTTATCAGAGACAGACAGAGGTCAGCAACAATAAGACAATCCATCAGTTCAGGGGTTAACCAGTAGAATGGTCAGAGACAAGCAAAGTTCAATAACGTTAAGGCAATCTGGAGTATCAGCAAAGACAGAAAATTAAAGTAGCACCAAGGAGCACAAGACAACCTATACTTGGGCAGTGTAGTAAGGAAAAGGAAGCACTTACATAGGCACAGATTGGCGCCAAGGAGAAAACACTGGTGCAATCTAGGCAGCATTCAGGAAGAGACAGCGTGTAGCAATGAAGTAATAGCCGCACGCCCATCACCGCCACATCCATAGCAACGGCCATAGCAATGGACAATCGGCAGCGGGATGACACACTCACTATCTTCATCAGATCAAAGTGCAAGTTTTCAATATAAACCAACAAATCTCACCAGAGACATGTAAACATATGTTAAAACAGAGGTTTACAGGTATATATACAGCTATTTTTCATAAACTTCAATCTCAAGCTCCATATACCAGAATGTCAGCATCATGCAGTAAAACCCCATATACAATGGTATTGTGCAAAATGTCCCAGCATAAGCTGCACTTGTTTCAGCATTTCCCAGCAGAGGCTCCATATATACTGTAATTGGTCAGAATACCCCTGCACATGCACCAATATACACTGGCATTAGTCAGCATCTCAAAGATCCCATATCCTTTGCCTAGCACAGTCCTATATACACTAGGATCAGCATCCCCCAACACAACCCCCATGTCATAAACAAAGAGTTCCTGAGCACTTACAGACAGTGTTTCTTCAAGCTGTTTGCAGTCATTATACAATAAAATCTTATATTCCCTTAATAAATGCTTCCAAACTTCAGGAACAGCCAATTAATCAGCTTATGTATAAACACTTCACAATTGTAACACATCTCCCAATGGCAAATACTTGTTTAGTCAGTCACACCATATCAAGTTATTCACTATACTACATACTCTATCAGAAAATGCAAGTCAGTATGGGACAATATCTGTTTACCCCAGGCTTGCTATTCCATGATCTCTGCTAATCATAGCCTTTAGATCATAATACAAGCCTTCTCTGGGAATCGCAAAGTGACACCCCTCTATCGTATCGACTCAGAATACAAGTGCGCTTCCCTGAATGAACCTTAGGGGGAACGGTGTCCACTAGAAATAAAATAAAATCCTTTATTTCTCCAAAGGGGCAAGGTGAAACAGAACTGGGACAATGGGGCATATTTATCAAGGTCTGGCGGACCTGATCCGATACCTCGCTGAATACGGCGAGCAATACACTCGCCGTATTCAGCATTGCACCAGCAGCTCACAAGAGCTGCTGGTGCAACACCGCCCCCTGCAGACTCGCGGCCAATAGGCCACCAGCAGGGGGGTGTCAATCAACCCGATCGTACTCGATTGGTTTGTATTGTGGCGATGTGTGTGTCTTTGTGACCGCTGCTTTATAACTGCTGTTTCTGGCGAGTCTGAAGACTCACCAGAAACAGGGGCCATCAAGCTCCATACGGAGCTTGTTAAATAGAGCCCCTATGTTTCAAGCTCAAAAGCCCTTAATCATGTTTCATGACATGATTGAGGGCTTTTAAGGTTGAAACATTGTCTCAGTTCTGTTTCACCTTGACCTTTATAGAGAAATAAAGGATTTTATTTTATTTCAAGTGCCTGGACTTTTCTGTTTCTTGTATGTGATGGATACCCCAGCTACCCCGACTGGGTATCTCCGCCAAAGGGGTCCTGCTTCCTCCCTGCCAACTGCAGCTATGTAGCTGGCAAGTGACCACAGCCTGTAGCCACCCCTGATGCCCGACAGCACCAGTAATCAGTGTCCCACCCTGTGGCAGACTACAGCTACCCCGACTGAGTAGCTCTGCCAGATGGTCCTTTCTCTGCCTGGAACAGGCTGCTATGTAGCCCAGGAAAGTGATTCAAGCAGGAGCCCACCCAAATAACTAGACAGACTAGCATTCAGGTGAAAATAGAACTGCTTTATTGCACAGAAAACACAGCTTTTATACATTTCCAACAAATGGGGGTAGTTACTACACAATCAATAGAAAGGGGTTCTGCTTACGGGGAGGGAGGATGACTACCTACGCTCCCAGGGGATGGCTCTGCTGCTGGGGAGAGAGACCGACTGTCTCCTCTCCCGGCTCCTGGCTCTGTCGCTGGGGAGAGAGACCGACTGTCTCTTCTCCCAGGAAGGGGTTCTGCTTATGGGGAGGGAGGAAGACTACCTCCGCTCCCAGGGGATGGCTCTGCTGCTGGGGAGAGAGACCGACTGTCTCCTCTCCCAGAAAGGGGTTCTGCTTACGGGGAGGGAGGACAACTACCTATGCTCCCAGGGGATGGCTCTGCTGTTGGGGAGAGAGACTGGACTGTCTCCTCTCCCGGCTCCTGGCTCTGTCGCTGGGGAGAGAGACAGACTGTATCCTCTCCCAGGAAGGGGTTCTGCTTACGGGGAGGGAGGACGACTATCTCTGCTCCCAGGGGATGGCTCTGCCACTGGGGAGAGAGACCGACTGTCTCCTCTCCCAGGAAGGGGTTCTGCTTACGGGGAGGGAGGACGACTACCTTTGCTCCCAGGGGATGGCTCTGCCACTGGGGAGAGAGACCAACTGTCTCCTCTCCCAGGAATGGGTTCTGCTTATGGGAAGGGAGGATGGCTACCTCCGCTCCCAGGGGATGGCTCTGCTGCTGGGGAGAGAGACCGCCTGTCTCCTCTCCCTGCTCCTGGCTCTGCAGCTGGGGAGAGAGACCGACTGTCTCCTCTCCCAGGAAGGGGTTCTGCTTACGGGGACGGAGGACGCCTACCTGCTCTCCCTGGTTTCCTGGAGCTGTTACAGGTGCTGGGCAGAGGCCAGCAGCTCTCTGCCCTGTTGCCAGCGCTTCTGCTGGGGTGGCTCCTTTGTCCAGGTCTATAAGCTCGGGCCCAGGCTGCTGATCTGTATCTAGCAGCTCGTCGTCACTTATGCTCTGTTGCCACTCATCTGAGGCCAACCTTCATGATTCCCAGAGTGCTGCACCACAGCTCCATGCAGACTCTGTGGCATGCTGCAGAACTCGGTCTAGCAGCCTCTTGTATGCCTTTTCCAGTTCCCATTCTTGGACAATAAGCGATACCATATCGGATACCAGCCAGGGTACCCCCGAGAGATCCAACAGCTGCTCTCGATAGAGGCCAATGTTCGTTACTCTCAGTTTCGCCCCACTCCCAAATTCTGGATCTTCTGTCAACTTTTCCAATAGTAACCCAGGGCCGCCAAAGCCCTCTGAGGGGGAGCAATCCTCAAGCCATGGCCGTGCTTGCATAGCGAACCATCGGAGGTCCCGGTAGCCAGTCGATCTAGTTCCGATAGCCATTCCTCCCTGGGCTGCTCTCCCAGGAAAAGCACTCGCAAGTCCCACTGGACCCAGTACCTCTCATGATCTGTGGGGAGGACCTTTCCATCACAATCCTTTTCTTGTTGAAGCCTCTCCCTCCATAGTTGCCGGCGGACAATGCTCCTGCAACTCATCTGGTCCAGTTCAGAACCAGGACCGTCCAGCTGGGTCAGTGCCTCCTGTACTCTCTTTAGGTACTCGGCTTCCATAGTTACCAGCTACTGTGGCCCTTCTCTGTCAGCAGAAATTGTGTGGAAGAAGCAGATGCCACCACTGCCAACCAATGTGATGGATACCCCGGCTACCCCGACTGGGTAGCTCCGCCAAACGGGTCCCTGTCGACTGCAGCTATGTAGCTGGCAAGTGACCACAGCCTGTAGCCACCCCTGATGCCCGACAGCACCAGTACTCAGTGTCCCATCCTGTGGCAGACTCCAGCTACCCCGACTGGATAGCTCTGCCAGAGGGTCCTTTCTCTGCCTGGAACAGGCTGCTACGTAGCCCAGGAAAGTGATTCTAGCAGGAGCCCACCCAAATAACTAGACAGACTAGCATTCAGGTGAAAATAGAACTGCTTTATTGCATAGAAAACACAGCTTTTATACATTTCCAACAAATGGGGGTAGTTACTACACAATCAATAGAAACAAATATTATACAATGAGACAAACATCAGACAATGGTTAGTTAAACAAGATTCTAATCACATCCTGACTTACAAAAGGACAATGGATGACTCACACAATAACAGAAAGACACTTCACACCTAGACTAGATAACAACAGGTGTGAGGTTATAGGGGGTAGGGGTTTAACCCTTGCAGCCTGGTATCCGTGACATTGTACATGAGGGACTGGCCTTCCCTCTCCATGCCTGCAGGTGTGGAGGTGCTGCCCAAACCACTCTAGTAATATATTTGAGATGTAGGTACAAACATACCATTTATGCCTCTAGAATCCCCTGGAAAGCTCACTGCCAGCACCAACACACACCTTTTGTTTTAGCGAGCAAGACGAAGTTACCATAGAAAACAGACATGAATATTTTCAGTTACAAACATTTATACAATTTGTTTTGCAAGTGCGTTTCCAATATGTTGTGCTTGCAATTATTGTATTTGCAAGTTGCTATGGGTTCTGATGGGTTTGATATGGGAGATACCATTTATTGGACGCCTCCCGCAACTATAAATGTTAATTGCAGGAATACCCACTAACAAAACATTGGACAAAGTATGTGAAGTGATGCTCAATTAATTTTGAACATGATTTCGCCTTTTTAAGCCCCTCGCCCATCTAATGAGTGTATAGGAATCTATGCCAATGTACTAAGTTAACTTTTTCCAAGCCAGATAAATACTGAATGGTTTTGAAATAACAGAAATATTATGATCTAGGCCCTGCTCCTATATATGAAGTCCATCCCTTAGAAATGATGTTCTTACTTTTATTTTAATATAGATACCTATTTGCTTTGCAAATGAAAAAGGATTTGGCATCTGGAAGATTATCTTGCAATGACAACAGTGCAGCTTTAATGGCATCCTATATTCTGCAAGGTAAGTAAAGAAATGTATTTGTGAAAGTATATAAGGATACACACAGTTTTTATTATTCCATTCCATGTGTTATGAAATTACATGGTTTTCCATAATCTTATTTGATTTTACTTTTCTCTATCCCTTATCCCAAGGACCGAATTAGGGCTAGATTACGAGTGGAGCACTTTTTAGCGCTCACGCTTGTGCCTTACCTTCGCTAGACAAAGGCTTTTTGCAAGTGTCGGGTTGTGCTCATATTACAAGTTGAAAGTAAAAGGTTAGTGTGTGAGCAAAGAACCAGTGTGTGCAAAAAGTTGTACTTAGAATATCCATAGAATATAATGGAGTGCAAAAACTGCAAAAATAATACCCAGCAAAACTAACATACTGGCACGCTAACCCGACCGCGAGTGCTAAACACAACAAGAAATAAGAACATTTCACATTCCAATGTTCTTCACAGGGTAGAATATGTTCTTAAATAAATATATCTGTTTTATTATATATAGGTATAGATATATATAGGAATATCTATATAAAAATTCCCCTATGTGAAGAACATTCGAATGTGAAATATTTACAGTAAATACACAGTTAAAAACTCTATTAAATATGATTTTACATGTTTTTAGCTACTTGATTATAAGTGTAACTGTGATATTAAATGTTTTTACAACTTTTTTTGTCTCGCATAACAGTTAACCAGAGCTCTAAAATCACGTTAACACAACGCATGTTAAATTCGATTACGCTCAAGCAAACACATTTACTTTCAACTTAAGCGTGCTATTTCCTTTGTGTACAAAGAGCTGCAAAATACCCCATATCGCTCACACGCTACAGTTAGCCCTTGATTATTTTTGTCTAAGAACTACATTAAGCCACCAATAAGCAAGCGTAACCCATCTTCTGAACCAAAAATGGGCCGGCTTAAGCTTTACATTCCTGCTTTTTAAATAAAGATAGCAAAAGAATGAAGAAACGAAGAACGAAGAAAAATTGATAATAGGAGTAAATTAGAAAGTTGCTTAAAATTGCATGCTCTATGTGAATATATCTGAAAAATTTGGGTTTAGTATCCCTTTAAGCTTTCCCATCAATGTATTCATAACTTTTGTATGACATGTAGATATAGATGTCTGTTTTTCCTTGCAGCAGAGCTGGGAGATTTTGATGAAGAAACCGCTAGAAAGCACTTGGAACAGAACCAGTATGTACCCAATCAGGAATATTTGGACAATAAGATCCTGAAATATTATCAGCGTCACATGTAAGTATAATTATTTCATGCAGTGAGTGACCTAAAAGGACAGTTATAGTGCGGACACAACATGTTCTAATTTGTTATAGCATATAATTGTATCACTAGCGACCCTGTCTGTGTGATTAGGGGAGATGCCACAAGCCCCCCAGGTAAAATGCGGATTTATCTGCCGATCCCTTGGTCTACAGAGTGCTGTTCCTTGTGTGATGCTGCAGACCTTCCAGGTCTACAGTCTGCTCCACCTTGTGAGAGCATTGGCACTCTGCTTGCACTGCCTCAGATGGGACATCTGTTGGAAGCAGTCAGCTGAGGTAGTCATAGGTGCTGACAGGTAAGTACAATGCACCTTTATAACTCACTTGCTATTACAATTATCATGTACACATGATTCGCATAGCCTGAAGACACATATAGACACACACACTCACACTCACACTACACAACTTCTACAACAGTTCTAAAGGCATTTTTGGGCACTTTTAAAACTTTTTTTTTAAAAAATGGGTTACTGCTGCTTTAAATTTAGTTAGGCTTAGTGTTACAGGAGAATTTAACACAGCCCTCTTTACTCACCTGCACTAAAATGCAGGATTTTGACACTGACATTCATCTCTGGTGTGCAAGGGTTAAACAATTTTTGGCACAGTTTTAGTGTACCTTCCTTACTTCTCCCTCCTGCTTCTGAAGCACAGTAGCCAACTTAGTCATGTTGGGACAAGCTTTCAGGATCAGGGGAGGTGGTGAGCTTACCTAAATAGTTGGGCAAATGATATATAACCCTTAGTTTGCTGTGTTTAATTGTTTATGTAACCATTAATGTTTTCTACAGTTTGTTACAGCATTTAGATACCATTATACCTCACTGTATTCTTTAACAGGGATGATCAATTTTACATTGTGTTGTTACCATCTATTGTTCACCTTTGGGGTCAAGAACATGTGTTACTTTATACTACTTCTGTGCTTATATCTATCTTAAATACATCAGATTCTGTACTTACTATATTTCCCATTCTTTGTATTCTACTATGGAGCACATTGGTGCAGCTCAGGTCTCTGGAACATCAGCTGATCCGTTGGAAGGGAGATCTACAGATAATTTAACCCCTTCCAATTGGTGTATACATTGTAAGGATATTCAGGTGTGTCTCCCTGTTTATCTGTGTTCTTCATGTGCTGAGTCTGTGTCTAATCCTAGACAGGGTTTTTCAGTGCTGCACTTACAGTATATCAGAGTGTTCAGGGGTCTACAGCTCTCCATGGCTATACCCAAAAGGGAGGTGATTCTTTACAGGCCTTTAGCTCATCAGGGACAACTCTTAGTTGCAAACCTTCTAAGTACCCCAAAAGAAGACCCTTCTAAATACCCCAAAAGAGGAAAGAGGTATATTTCAATCCAAAGTTTCCTCTTGAGGACAGAATTTTCAGAAACTCAGGGACAATAAAGCAGTGAGACAGCATGTGTTGCTGTTACAGGATAATTTAAAGGGTTTGCAAGTGGAGGAATATCCAACAACAGACAAGCAACCAATTAAAAAGATTGATAAATCCTTATGACAGGCCCCAAACAGCCATCTACCTAAGTGTTCCTTTTATTCTGTCTGGAAAGCTCAAAACCGTCTATGAAATTAGAAATATGGGAAACATTCCTAAGGTGGATGGAACAATATCCATACTTTGTAGGTGAACAATTTTTGGGGAAGCCATTCAGAAGTAGATCCAGGACCATGTGGAGCTCCAAAACCAAAAAACAGCTTTATTTGTAATGCAGCAGTGGAAATGTTATGAATGAATGTGCAGAAAGCTGTTATGGCGGTTTTGGCAATACAAGCAGTATGCTCAAGTCTTGTTCTGCAGACTTGGGGGCTGATTTAATAAGTGTCCGTCCGATATACATCTCTGAATTTTGAAAGTATTCGCTGTCAGCATTTAACATTAGTGAAAAAGGTGAGAAAAGCGCTGTAAAAGGAGGATCCGCCACAAAAGGAAAACAGAAAATTAAATAAAATCCTTAAGATAATATTAACAACACTTTCCAAGAAAGTAGTTTAATGTCCAAAGAATGCATAAGCTCAAATGGAGGAGCCTGTAAAGCCTTCAAAACCAAATTAAGACTCCAAGGAGGAGAGATTGATTTAATGACAGGCTTGATACGAACCAAAGCCTGTACAAAACAGTGAATATCAGGAAGCTTAGCAATCTTTCTGTGAAATAAGACAGAAAGAGCAGAGATTTGTCCCTTCAAGGAACTTGCAGACAAACCCTTATCCAAACCATCCTGAAGAAACTGTAAAATTCTAGGAATTCTAAAAGAATGCCAGTAGAATTTATGAGAACACCATGAAATATAAGTCTTCCAAACTCGATAATAAATCTTCCTAGAAACAGATTTACGAGCCTGTAACATAGTATCAATCACTGAGTCAGAGAAACCTCTATGACTAAGCACTAAGCGTTCGATTTCCATATCTTTAAATTTAACGATTTGAGATCCTGATGGAAAAACGGTCATTGAGACAGAAGGTCTGGTCTTAAAGGAAGTGGCCAAGGTTGGCAACTGGACATGCGAACAAGATCCGCATACCAGAACCTGTGAGGCCATGCTGGTGCTACCAGAAACACAAACAACTGTTCCATGATAATTTTGGAGATTACTCTTGGAAGAAGAACTAGAGGCGGGAAGATATAAGCAGGTTGGTAAAACCAAGGAACTGCTAACACATTCACTGACTCCACATGAGGATTCCTGGACCTGGACAAGTACCTGGGAAGTTTCTTTGAAAAAAATCTTGGAGCTGTCGCTAGGCCAAATGGAAGAGCGACAAATTGGTAATGCTTGTCTAGAAAAGAGAATCTCAGAAACCGATAGTGGTCTGGATGAATCGGAATATGAAAATATGCATCCTGTAAGTCTATTGTGGACATATAATGACCTTGCTGAACAAAAGGCAGAATAGTCCTTATAGACACCATTTTGAAAGATGCACTCTTACAAAACGATTCAAAATTTTCAGATCCAGAACTGGCCTGAATGAATTTTCTTTCTTTGGGACAATAAATAGATTTGAATAAAACCCCAGACCCTGTTCCTGAAACGGAACTGGTAAGATTATCCCTGAAAGCTCTAGATCTAAAACACACTTCATAAAAGCCTGAGCCTTCTCTGGATTTGCTGGAACCTGTGTGAGAAAAAATCTTCTCACAGGAGGTCTTACTCTGAATCCTATTCGATACCTTTGAGAGACAATACTCTGAATCCATTGATTTTGGACAGAATCTGCCAAAATGTTCTGGAAATTTTTTAATCTGCCCCCCACCATATGAGCTGGAATGAGGACCGCACCTTTATGCAGACTTGGGTGCTGGCTTTGGTTTCTTAAAAGGCTTGGATTTATTCCAACTTGAAGAAGGTTTCCAATTGGAACCAGATTCTTTGGGGGAAGGATTGGCTTTCTGTTCCTTATTCTGTCGAAAAGAACGAAAGCGATTAGAAGCTTTCACTAGCTCATGGACTCTTGCCAATCACATGAAAGAAATAAGAGTATATCGTCGATCTGAAAAGGGAGGTAGGAGATGAATCTCTACGACCGATAACAGAGAACCTTTGAAAAGATTTCCCGTGAGGAAAACCATAGAATCAATAGGTGATACTCCCTTCACATCCCTCAGACAAACACTGTACTCTGAGAGGAATCGGGCTTCAAAATGCTAAGAAGCGCATATCACAGAAGAAAATCAAGCACAAACTTACTTCACCACCTCCATAGGAGGCAAAGTGTGTAAAACTGAATTGTGGGTGTGGTGAGGGGTGTATTTATAGGAATTTTGAGGTTTGGGAAACTTTGCCCCTCCTGGTAGGATTGTATATCCCTAGCTCATGGACTCTTGCCAATTACATGAAAGAAAACAAAATTTCAGCAAACAACAAAAAAATTACCACTTTGAAAGCATTCTCCCCACTCACAATTAATCAAGTCTATACAATCATCAATCATTACGAACACGCTACCATTGGATATTTTGCACTATAAATACCCCAAACAACATGGCCAAAGCATCCCTGGTGATTGTATTAAATTGCTTTTGTATTTTTGCATACCGTGTTACTCCTTGTGCGTTTGCACTGCTGTTTGGCTTTGTGCTACTTGGCTTTGCAAATATGGATGATCCTCAGTTAGCTTGTGCAGGTGCTGTTGGACAAGTTTTGTACAACAGAATCAGGCAGGCTCGGCATCTCCAAGAGAGGCGTGGGTAACGTCTGATCAGAGGTCCTCATGTTGAAAGGGTGAGGCCCACCTTTGAGAACATGAGCGACTTCGAGGTTTATGACAAGTATAGACTCAATCGAGAGCAACTCATGAGCCTTTTACAAGTACTTAAACCTCATCTGGAGCCACGTAAACGTATGCGGACTGCAATCCCTGGCTTGATCAAGATGCTATGCTGCATACATGTCCTGGCCTCCGGAAATTATCAATCCTAAGAGGGGTACATGCATGGGTTGTCCCAGGGTATCTTCTCTGTGGTTTTTGACAAGTTTCTGAATGCCATGGTAAGAGTTTGTAAGCTTTACATATGATTCCCTCAAAATGATGACAATTGGAGGTGCATCAAGAAGGAATTCTATGCAATAGCTAAAATGCCCAATGTCTTGGGAGCAATAGATTGCACCCACATTGCGTTGCGTGCTCCAGCAGATGATCGGCCCTTCCGAAATCGCAAAGACATTTTCATAGTCTCAACGTGCAGTTCGTTTCCGAATCACGGATGCGTATTATCCAGGTGTGCGCAAATTTTGGGGGGCCTTGTCATGATGCCCGTATCCTCAGGCAGTCCCCACTCTGGCAGCAGTTTGAGGACAGACAGTTTCCCCATGGGTGGCTCGTTGGTGAGTACTTGTGCACAGCACGGTTCAGAAGTTAGACAATTGCCACTGTAATGTTCAAAAACAGTTGTGTTTGTGTAATGTGCAAAATGTGCAGCTATAGGATGATGTTTAACCATTTATTTCTCTCTTTCAACAAATGTCTAGTTTTAGCTCCAAACAGATATGTAGCAGGTCATAGCTTAAATGTGCAGCTATAGGATGCGCTTTAACCATTTATTTCTCTTTCAGCAAATGTCTAGTTTTAGCAAAAAACACATATGTTGCAGGTCATAGCTTAAATGTGCAGCTATAGGATGCGCTTTAACCATTTATTTCTCTCTTTCAGCAAATGTCTATTTTTAGAAATAAACAGATATGTAGCAGGTTCTAGCTTAAATGTGCAGCTATAGGATGTGCTTTAACCATTTATTTCTCTCTTTCAGCAAATGTCTAGTTTTAAAAACAGACAGATATGTAGCAGGTCCTAGCTTAAATGGGCAGCTATAGGATGCCATTTAACCATTTATTTGTCTCTTTCAGCAAATGTCTAGTTTTAGCAAAAAAACGCATACGTTGCAGGTCATAGCTTAAATGTGCAGCTATAGGATGCGATTTAACCATTTATTTGTCAATATCCGCAAATGTCTAGTTTAGGCGATTTTCGTATACACAAATGCATCATATCATTGTATTTAAATGTATTTTCATATCATCATTTTTAAGATATTTGTAATATTGACATTTTGTCATGTTAAATTATTTATAGGTGATTCGGGTTACATGAGCTGGCCTTGGCTCATTACGCCTATACGTAACCCCACAGACGCCGCCCAGGTGCGCTATAATCTGGAGCACAAGCGGACTAGGGCTGTAGTGGAGCGGATGTTTGGGCTCCTCAAAATGCATTTACGATGCCTAGACAAGTCTGGAGGAGCCCTCCAATACAGCCCTAGTAAGGTGGCGAAGATCGTTATAGTCTGCAGTGTCCTGCATAACATAGCTCAGCGGGCTGGGATGCTGTAGGCCATCCTGGTGCCCCGAGACCTCCTCCAAGATGAGGACGACAACCCAGTTCTAGAGGGGCAATTCCAGAATGAGGGGGTCAATGTCAGAGCCAACATCACCTGCCAGTTCAGAGGGTAAATACTATGTTATATAGGAACATTGCGAATATGTGAGACTTTTAGGAAAATTAAAGTAGAATTGTGCGAACATGTTAGGATTGTTCAAGAAATTATTATAGCAAAATATAAATTATATTTCATTATCATAGGTAATTTATACATCACATGATTCTGTCATTGGCTCCTGTAATGACTTTGACACCTGATTTTTAAAGACAACATCAGATGGTAAGTAGACACAATGTATGGACTGAGACTGGGTGGGGGGGGGGGGATTTTGCACAATGATCCATCATACGGCATACAATTAGTTTTAATGTATTATTTAGTTTAGACATTATTAGATTTTAGATATTCTGAACGGGATACATGCCACATATAGCAGATAAAGGGATACTCTGAAGCACATAGCATTGCCAAAGTCATACATCAGAGGTTAAGTCTGCACTATGTATGTGACTCAGCTTAACACTTGATTGTTAGAACATAAAGCAAAAGAGGCTACATATGCTTAGTAAGCTATTGCTATAAACATATTAGGAAATAGGTAATGTTAGGGGGAGGGATGAAAAACTATGTACAATTTGTTGAGGTATTTGATTTTTAATTTATTTTACATTAGGGAGATGACTTCATCTACAGACTGAAAGTGAAGAATACCAATGTGATCATGTCTGTGGCATTGTCTTTCAACTGTGCTGACTTCGACAAACATATAAAGACACCTTCAAATTGTAAATATACACATTGTATTGAACCAGATGGGGGGGGGGGGGGGTGGTCCCTGATCCATCATATGTCACACTATTAGTCAGTTTATACATTATTAGATTTTATATATTCTGAAATGGATTAATGTGACAGAAAGCAGATTAAGGGATTAAGGGATACTCTGAAGCACAATGAATTGAGTCATACATCAGAGGTTGAGTCTGCACAATTTATGCGACTCTGCTTCACACTTGATTGTTAGAACATAACACGAAAGAGGCACATATGCTTAGTAAGCTGTTGATATAAATATTTTAGCAAATAGTTAGGGGGAGGGATGCAGAACTATGTACCATTTTATTCGAGATTTCATGTACACTTTATTTTCCATTAGGGAGATTGACTTCATCTACAGACTGAAAGTGAAGAATACCAGACTGAAAGTGAAGAATACCAGACTGAAAGTGAAGAATACCAATGTGATCATGTCTGTGGCATTGTCTTTCAACTGTGCTGACTTCGAAAAACATACAAATACATGTTCACCTCGTAAGTGTACACAATTCTCTGGAACAAGACTGGGGATGCAGGATACATCCTATGGGAAACACTTATGTTTCCTTTTTTTATATATATAGTATTTCACAATCCTCTATTTTGAAAGTGATGACTATGACACATAATGAAGATAAACTGATATTTTGAATAGAATCGACTTTTAAAGACCATACATTCAGGTTACTTTGCACACTGTATGCTATTAAGAATCATAGGAGGAATAATGTGCAACTAATTCATAATATATTGAATGTGTCTGACAATTTTAAACATGTCCTATTTTGAAAACTGAGAAAAAGACAACGATTCTGGACCAGTAGCCAATGCCAATAGTGTTTATTCAACCGGCGTTAGACAGGTATTGCAGTTCTATTCTATCTGACATGTTTTGCGCATGCTGACATGCGCTTCCTCAGAGATGAAGACATTTATTTAATATACATTCCCCCTACTTTGTGCTAGAAAGGACTCAGATTGTGATCAATCAGATGGATAAAGGGATACATTTCATAGTTGACATTTAGGTATATTAGTTTTTGAAGGGACAGGAAATAATTGAATAATTTGCCATATTTGAACAAAATTGGATATTAGGCATTATTTTGTCTCATTTTAAATGTTAATATGTAAGTCAACTCTTGATTAGACCATTTAATGTGCTTAATTTTAAATTATGTGTAGATATAGATCTTATTCTTCAGTCTGAATCTGGCTTTAATATCAAAACATTAGAGCATAGACAGAAGATGAATGTAAAATTATTAGATTTACAGAATATTTGTTTAGCCATCTGTTCATTAAATAACAATTGATTTGATATTCTAATCTTTATTTTTTTCTTAGAGATTTTCATTTTTGATGAATTCCAAAATGAATATAGATTTTTCTTTTACAAGATATGACGAGTCCACGGATTTCATCCTTACTTATGGGATTACGCCTCCCGGTCAGCAGGAGGAGGCAAAGAGCACCACAGCAGAGCTGTATATATAGCTCCTCCCTTCCCTCCCACCCCAGTCATTCTCTTTGCCTGTGTTATTGATAGGAAGAGGTGAAGTGAGGTGTTAGTTTAGATTCTTCAATCAAGAGTTTATTATTTTTAAATGGTGCCAGTGTGTATTATTTTACTCAGGGTAAAGCTATGGGGTCTGTGCAGTTCAAATTGGTTCCTCTGTGACTCCCAGTCTATGTGCTGCCCTGCTGAATATGGTCTTAGCAGATTTTATCTAATTCACAGATTCCTGGAGGAGAAGAAGGATCTCTGGCAGTGTGGGACAAGTCATGCTGTTACTCAGCATGGAGGTATGTGCAGTCTTTTTCTTTCTGTGATACCTAGTGACTCAGAAAGGACTGTCTTTCCCTTTGTAAGCTGGCCTATGTCTGTGTCCTACTATACACTGGTCTGGAGGGCGGCTATCATTATTGGGCATATTCATTGACATAATGAAATTATGGGGTGCTTTTGTCAGAAGATTTTAACACTATTTAACCCTTTTTATGTTTGGGCTGACGCTGGGGACTTATTAGGAGTATTGCACTCCGGATAACATTACTTTAATACTCTTCTGGCAGGGATTGTCTCAGGGACCGGGAGTGGTTAAATTGACTGGGGAACTGGCTTTTGGCAATTTGGGCACTTTTATGTGGTGTAACATTTGTCCCGGCGGCTCCATTTTGGTTTTTCTTATACTGTTCTGAGCCGCCCGGGAGTTTCGCTATGGTACGCCCACGATTGGCGGGGCATTCTTTGTGCGCTGAGAGAAGTGTCTTCCTGGGAGTAGGATCTGATATACTAGGCTCCGGTGTTTGTTGGACCGCGTGGGTGCTTAGGACTCAGGCGGTTGAGACACTCTGCTGTTCGGGTTGGCTTTTGTCTCAGGAGGGGCAGGTAGGTGCCGCAGCGGAGCTGTGGCAAGGTGTGCAGTTAATATTAACAATTAATTAACTTTTCTAGGGATACTTATAAACACAATGTTTTATTTCTCCAAAGCCACAATTATATAAAGTTGTGTACAGTGTGCTGAGCAAAAGATTTTTATTTTTTCTCTTAAAGGCACAGTTTTATTTTTTATTTTTCAACGGTTTTGTACCAAAAAAAAAAAAGTGTATTACACAACTGAATACCATTTTGTTTTTTTGTCTTTTTTATAAATAATTTTTATTGAGGTTTAATACATAGTAAGACAATCAAATGATAATACAGATGACATGCAAATTCAAGAAAAGATAAACAAAAATCTCCGGCTGAATACATGTCAAAATAGGAATACAAACATTGTCAAAGAATGCATGCAGAAGGAAAAAGCAAAGAAAAAAGAAAATAATTAACCTCATGTTTTCTATGAAGGTATGTCCCCTTAAAATATGACAAAATAAAAGATAAAGTGATCACCCCCAGAAATATATAGGGCCTCTCTTGGACCCCCTGAAATAGCTTCATAACACGGTGGGGGTCTTTGGGGGGGAGGGTATAAAAATAATAAAATGGGCCACTCTTGGACCCGAGATAATCAACAGCAAGCTATGGTGTAAAATGAATTTAAAATGCATTTAGCCCCAGCTAGTAATTTGAAGTAGTACATATGGCAAGCTAGAAGTTGGGGGATATGAAAACAGCCTCAGTTCCAGCCCATTAACCTATGGTATTGAACAATCCTCTAGGGTTACCCAAATATTGTATAGCACCATTACATCTTTGGTAAAAACTTATTGAGTAATGGGGGTGCATTTACTTACATTGCTATGTCGCGGAGCTTGCATCAGTTATATAGCAATCTATGTGATAGAGGGCAGCCCCATTATGAGTAGGCAGTATAAGAAAGACTAGAGGCAGGGAGGTAACTCTCTATATTACAGTTAGCATATTTGTGGACCCCTCATAGTATCATGCACAGGCAGTATTATATAACACTATGGACGAGGTCCCCCAGTATCTTCGGGATATTTACATAGTAGTAGAGAGTGAACTCATAACTGAACAAACATAGTTATCTCCACAATTCACAGCACTCGCCAAAACCAGCAATTGACTAACATATAGGAGTCACTGACCATATTATAGGTTCTGATAGAAAGGGAAGTTATAGCAGAATTGATAAATAAAATGTACAACGGGATGGACATATAAACTTGGGCAATTATCTCAGTGTGGGACATAAGTGTCTCTCCAATTCAGAAGCAATCATCATAAGGAGAACATAGTAAGAGTCAATAATCAAGACCCAGAGCGTTCGTTAGTCTGGCACACCCCCACTCCTTTCCTCAGAACAAGAGGAGCAATACATTTGAATGATGACTGTACCGGGTCCCCGGTGGTTGCTGTGATCGGTTTGGAGTGATATGGAGGATAATCTGCTTGTATCTTCGGAACCATCGCAAACACTCCGCCGGACTGGCTTGATCAGAGATTGCTCTTCCGATGCTGCAGAAACCAGACTAGCTGGTCCGTTGGAAGGTATGAGGAGTGTACGCTGAGGATCTGTATCGGCTCTTCTCTTGTTCACCGCGGCGCCAGACTGAGGCAGGCTGGATGCCAGAGCAACAGGGCCGACATTTGTGCCCAGCGTGTCAGATATGATGACCTCAAATGTCACAAGATAGTCAGAGAGAAGGCAGCGTAGTTCCTCAAGGAAGCCCCTATTAACAGACGGTGCCATGTTGAGAGAGTTAGGGGTTAAGGTATTGAGCAGCCGACAATGGGGGCTGCGCGACAGTGATTGCCCTTAGGAAAGTCACTGGGGGGGTTTTGAGAAGGCCTCAGCCTTTGAAAAGCTCCGGTAACCTTAAGCGCCACACAATCCTAAAGATGGGGGTATCAAATGAGAGCTGAACCCATGATAATCCTGAATCCAGCAGTTTGAAGCCCCAGAGATGGCTTTTTCTGGTGATATTTAGTTATCACAGCAGGAAGGTGTGAGCAGCCGACAGTTTTGCGTCCAAAGATGGCCGCCGCCCGGAAGTCCCCCCCCATTTTGTTTTTTTTACTATGGATGATCTTGATGCCAGTACTTGTTCCATGTGTTTAAATGCCAATGTAGAACCCCCGCTTACTTTTTGTCCCGCATGCACTGAGAGGGCATTGCTATGTAGAGAACAGATTTTCTTTAATAAAGATATATCTAAGGATGTTTCTCAGACTGATGAGTGGGCGTTAAAGGCTGTGACGCAACTTTCTCCCCAAGCGTCACAGCCTTTAACGCCCACTCAAGCGACACCATGTTCTTCAACGGTGTCCACCTCATTCACTCTGCAAGATATGGCTGCAGTTATGTCATCTACTCTTATCTAAGTTGCCAGTGTTACAAGGCAAACGCAGCAGGACAGAAACCAATGTGGTCCCGGCGACTTCTGATGCTTTGATGGCTATCTCCGATGTACCTTCCCAGGACTCTGAATTGGGGGGTAGGGAGAATCTGTCTGAGGGGGAACTGTCGGACTCAGGAAGTGCATTGCCCCAGACAGATTTGGACGTCATAGCTTTCAGGTTTAAACTTGAACACCTCCGTCTGTTGCTGCGGGAGGTTTTGATGACTCTGGATGATTGCGACTCTATTGTGGTTCCACCAGAGAAATTGTGTAAGATGGACAAATATTTAGAAGTTCCCTCTTATTCTGACATCTTTCTGGTTCCTAAGAGAATTTCAGAAATTGTTACGCGGGAATGGGAAAGACAGGGTATCCCCTTCCCCTATTTTTAAGAAAATGTACCCTATAGCTGACACCATTCGGGACTCTTGGCAATCGATCCCTAAGGTGGAGGGAGCTATCTCTACCCTGGCTAAGCGTACGACTATCCCTATTGAGGACAGTTGTTCTTTCAAGGACCCTATGGATAAGAAGTTGGAGGGTCTTCTAAAGAAGCTATTTGTTCATCAAGGGTATCTATTACAACCAACGGCCTGCATTGTACCAGTCACAACTGCGGCTGCCTTTTGGTTTGGCGCCTTAGAAGAGTCTCTTAAGACTGAGACTTCCTTAGAGGAAATAATGGATAGCATTAAGGCCTTTAAGCTGGCTAATTCTTTTGTTACAGATGCCGCCTTTCAGATCGCCAAATTGGCGGCTAAGAATGCAGGTTTTTCCATTTTAGCGCGCAGAGCCTTATGGTTAAAATCTTGGTCCGCGGATGTGTCCTCTAAATCCAAGCTTTTGGCTATTCCTTTCAAGGGAAAGACCCTGTTCGGGCCTGACTTGAAAGAGATCATTCTGACATTACGGGAGGCAAGGGTCACCTTCTCCCTCAAGATAAGGCATCTAAGCAAAGGGGTCGACAAAGTAATTATTGTTCCTTTCATAATTTAAAAGGAGTTTCCCTTCCTCTTCCGCTAAACAGGAAGGGAATTATTCTCAAGCCAAGTTCACCTGGAAACCCAACCAGGCTTGGAACAAGGGTAATATAGTAACGAAGCCTAAGCTTCAAGATAGAGAAAGTGCGCTAATAAGCTAAAAGTATACACACCATATAGAAATTATTGTTCGAATTTAATGAACATACTAAAACAAATACACATGAATATATATACAGCTAGATAAAGGGATGTCTCCCTGTGGAGTGAAAAAAACTCAGATAAAAATACTGTTTAAAAATGCAAGTGTAATCCTATATAAGCTAAACAAAAATTGCAGATGACAATTGATAATGTATGATATCATGAAATGTTAAAATGTATGGCGTAACACGGATGTTAAAAAATATCACTTAAAAACAAGAGGAATGAATAAAATGATATGCACCAAGTTCATAAGTATAGTCACAGTGCAGGAGGCCGTATGCAAATCGGCATAGGTATTAAAACACCTGTAAAAAACAACGTCTGGGATTCGTATGCCAAAAGCTTGTGCCACAAACAGATGCAAGGTACTGTACCGTAAGTTCAGAGGATGTTCAGAGGGTGTTACCGAGGAAAAGAAAAAACCTTCGGTCAAAACTCGGACCGCGGCTGCAGTAACTGCCGTTCCTGGGGATAGAAGTGTGCAGACCTCTGCACATGTGAGTCGGCGTCTGACGTCACAGACTTTCCATCCGCTCCTCTCAGATTGTTATTCGCTGTTCCAACAGCGTGAAGGAAAAACAGCTGATTGCTGTGTCCTGATGGAAACTCGCTGTAAAGGCAGACTTGCCTGCTGTAGATGTATTTGTTGGTCCAGTAGAGCAGTGGGGCACAGGTTCTCCCACATCTTAGGATATATAAAGATGCTGTTAACCCGGGTTAAAGTTGCAGTGCAAACTGCACTGGAAAGTCCCTTTTTCAAAGTCACAGTGTCACAAATGCAAGCGACGCGTTTCGCCCTCCCTTGGTCTTTATCAAGATGCATGTGACAGGTAACAGAGTCTTTTAAGTGATCCATATCCTAAGGTGTGGGAGAACCTGTGCCCCACCGCTCTACTGGACCAACAAATACATCTACAGCAGGCAAGTCTGCCTTTACAGCGAGTTTCCATCAGGACACAGCAATCAGCTGTTTTTCCTTCACGCTGTTGGAACAGCGAATAACAATCTGAGAGGAGCGGATGGAAAGTCTGTGACGTCAGACGCCGACTCACATGTGCAGAGGTCTGCACACTTCTATCCCCAGGAACGGCAGTTACTGCAGCCGCGGTCCGAGTTTTGACCGAAGGTTTTTTCTTTTCCTCGGTAACATCCTCTGAACTTACGGTACAGTACCTTGCATCTGTTTGTGGCACAAGCTTTTGGCATACGAATCCCAGACGTTGTTTTTTACAGGTGTTTTAATACCTATGCCGATTTGCATACGGCCTCCTGCACTGTGACTATACTTATGAACTTGGTGCATATCATTTTATTAATTCCTCTTGTTTTTAAGTGATATTTTTTAACATCAGTGTTACGCCATACATTTTAACATTTCATGATATCATACATTATCAATTGTCATCTGCAAATTTTGTTTAGCTTTTATAAGATTACACTTGCATTTTTAAATAGTATTTTTATCTGAGTTTTTTTCACTCCACAGGGAGACGTCCCTTTATATAGCTGTATATATATTCATGTGTATTTGTTTTAGTATTTTCATTAAATTCGAACAATAATTTCTATATGGTGTGTATACTTTTAGCTTATTAGTGCACTTTCTCTATCTTGAAGCTTAGGCTTCGTTACTATATTACTTGAGGTTGATATAATTCAGAGATTGTATCCTTAGAGTAGTGTTTAGTAATACCATCCTCTAGCGCGCACTAATCTTCCCCTTTTTAATTTTGGAACAAGGGTAAACAACCCAAGAAGCCCACTGCTGCTCCCAAGACAGCACGAAGGGGCAGCCCCCAATCCGGGACCGGATCTAGTAGGGGGCAGACTTTCTCCCTTTGTCCAGGCTTGGATAAGAGACGTTCAGGATACCTGGATACTAGAAATTGTGTCTCAAGGGTATCAGTTGGAGTTCAAAAATTCCTTCCCAAGGGGAAGGTTTCTTCTTTCATGATTGTCTGTAGACCAGATAAAAAGAGAGGTGTTCTTATGTTGTGAAAAAGACCTCTCCACTATGGGAGTAATTTGTCCCGTTCCGATACAGGAATAGGGACAGGGATTTTACTCAAATCTTTTTGTGGTTCCCAAAAAAGAGGGAACGTTCCGACCCATTTTAGATCTCAAGAGTCTAAACAAGTTTCTCAGAGTTCCATCCTTCAAGATGGAGACTATCCGGACAATTTGTCCATTGATCCAGGAGGGTCAATTTATGACTACCGTAAACTTAAAGGATGCATATCTTCATATTCCTATCCATAGAGATCATCACCAGTTCCTGAGGTTTGCCTTTCTGGACAAACATTTTCAGTTTGTGGCCCTTCCTTTCGGGCTGGCCACGGCACCCAGGATCTTCACGAAGGTTCTACAGTCTCTGCTGGCGGTTCTCAGACAGCAGGGGATTGCAATAGAACCTTATCTGGACGATATTCTGATCCAGGCGTCATCTTATCAGCTGACAAATTCTCATACCGACATTGTTCTTTCCTTTCTAAGGACTCACGGGTGGAAGGTGAATCTAGAAAAAAGCTTGCTGATTCCACAGACAAGGGTTCCTTTCCTGGGAACTCTAATAGACTCTATATCCATGACAATTTTCTTGACGGATGTCAGAAAGTTAAAGATTCTGAATAGATGCCGATCCCTTCAGTCCAATCCTCGGCCATCAGTGGCTCAGTGCATGGAGGTAATTGGATTGATGGTGGTGGTAATGGACATCATTCCGTTTGCTCGTTTTTATCTCAGACCTCTACAACTGAGCATGCTCAGGCAGTGGAATGCAGATTATGCATATTTATCTCCTCAGATAGATCTGGATCAGGATACAAGAGACTCTCTTCTTTGGTGGTTGTCGCAGGATCATCTGTCCCAAGGGACGTGCTTCCGCAGACCCTCATGGGTGATAGTGATGACAGACGCCAGTCTACTAGGATGGGGTGCAGTCTGGAATTCCCTGAAGGATCAGGGTGTGTGGACTCGGTCGAAGTCTCTACTTCCAATCAATATTCTGGAGTTGAGAGCAATATTCAATGCATTTCAAGCTTGGCCTCAGTTGGCTTCGGCAAAATTCATCCAATTTCAGTTGGACAACATCACGACTGTGGCTTACATCAATCATCAGGGAGGAACAAGGAGTTCCTTAGCGATGACAGAAGTATCCAAGATAATTCGGTGGGCGAGGCTCACTCTTGTTATCGGTCAGCAATTTACATCCCAGGAGTGGACAACTGGGAAGCAGATTTTTTGAGCAGACAGACTGGAGCTGGATCGTATGGCGTCTCATCAGAATGCCAAGCTCCCGAGATATGGATCCTCAGGCCGAACTGATAGATGCCTTGGTCGTTCAACCTAGCTTATGTGTTTCCACCGTTTGCTCTCCTTCCCCGGGTGATTGCTCAGATCAAACAGGAGATGGCTTCAGTGATTCTCATCGCTCCTGCGTGGCCTCGCAGGACTTGGTATGTCGATCTGGTGGACATGTCCTCTCTGCCACCATGGAAGCTTCCATTGAGGTAGGACCTTCTCATTCAGGGACCCTTCCATCATCCAAATCTAGTTTCTCTGCAGCTGACTGCTTGGAGATTGAACGCTTGATTTTATCTAAGCGAGGGTTCTCTGATTCGGTCATTGATACCTTGATTCAGGCACGTAAACCTGTTACTAGGAAGATTTACCATAATATATGGCTTAAATATCTTTATTGGTGCAATCCAAGGGCTACTCATGGAGTAGGGTTAGGATTCCCAGGATTTTATCTTTTCTCCAAGAAGGATTGGAGAAAGGGTTATCAGCGAGTTCCTTAAAGGGACAGATTTCTTCTTTGTCTATTTTGCTACACAAACGTTTGGCAGATGTTCCAGATGTTCAATCTTTTTGTCAGGCTCTGACTAGAATCAGGCCTGTGTTTAGACCAATTGCTCCTCCTTGAAGTTTGAATTTAGTTCTTAATGTTCTTCAAGGGGTTCCATTTGAACCTATACATTCCATAGATATTAAGTTGTTATCTTGGAAAGTTTTATTTTTGGTTGCTATTTCTTCTGCTCGCAGAGTTTCTGAGCTTTCAGCGTTACAATGTGATTCTCCTTATCTTATTTTCCATTCTGATAAGGTGGTGTTACGTACCAAACCTGGTTGTTTCTAATAAGAATATTAATCAGGAAATTGTTGTTCCTTCCTTGTGTCCTAATCCTTCTTCTAAGAAGGAGCGTCTGTTACATAACTTGGACGTGGTCCGTGCCCTGAAGTTTTACTTGCAGGCGACTAAAGAATTTCGTCAATCATCTTCATTATTTGTTGTTTTCTCTGGAAAACGTAGGGGTCAAATAGCTACGGCTACCTCTCTCTTTTTGGCTGAAGAGTATCATCCGTCTTGCATATGAGACTGCTGGACAGCAGCCTCCTGAAAGAATTATGGCTCATTCTACTAGGGCTGTGGCTTCCTCATGGGCATTTAAAAATGATGCTTTTGTTGAACAGATTTGCAAGGTTGCAACTTGTTTGTCTCTTCACACTTTTTCCAAATTTTACAAATTTGATACTTTTGCCTCGTCCGAGGCTGTTTTTGGGAGAAAGGTTCTTCAAGCAGTGGTGCCTTCCATTTAGGTTCCTGTCTTGTCCCTGCCTTTCATCCGTGTCCTATAGCTTTGGTATTGTATCCCATAAGTAAGGATGAAATTCGTGGACTCGTCATATCTTTTTTTTAAAAGCTTTATTCAACACTTTAGCATACAAATAAACAACACAAAACGTGATAATCTATCAAAATTAACTCAAGTTTCAATCAGGTATTTTCCTTTATCCTTAGATAACAGTTTTTGTAGATTTCCATAACTTCTGTTGTCGTTGTCTGATAATTTCTACTTAACAAAAATAATTCATATTTACCAACAATTCAGAGTGTATATGTAAAGCTCAAAATTAAATAACTCTAAATCTTTCTGTTCATTATATACTGTATTGATTTTCCTTTTTTTTTCTCTTTTTTTTTTTTATTTTCCTAAACTCATCTAGTCAAATTTAGCTTAGAATAATATGGTATCTTCAGCAATGCAGAATCCCAAACCCTTCTCTTCCCATTTCATTCCCTTCGTAGCTTCATACCATAGGAGTCTTCCTATATATTTATTTGTAAAATATTCAATATATCATAGTATAGATCCATCTGATTCATCAATTGATAGTGAAGTTTTTCCATTGATACTAAGTATTTTATTTGTGACTTCCATTCTGTTGTTGTCTGAGCTCTTTTCTGCTTCCAAAGTCTAGGTATAGTCTGCTTGGCACTATTCAGGAGAATATACAGTGCTTTATCATGTAATGTTGATAGTTTTGGTATTGGCTTAAATAGTAAAATGGTTATTGGATCTAAAGCCAATTTTATTTTTAATAATCTATCTCAGTTATTATTAGTGACCAATAATTAAAAATTGTTGGGCATAGCCACCATAAATGTAACATTGTACCTATTTCTCCACATTCTCTCCAGCATTGTTCTGAAGAGTTAGAGAATATGGCTTTAATCCTTTTAGGAGTTAAATACCATCTCATTTAAAATGTATAATTTGTTTCTTGTATGCTAGACGATATTGAAGCTTTAGTATGCCGTTGAAAAATTATATTCCATTCTTTCCTTGTGGGTGATATTATAAACTCTCGGGACCATGCCTTAGTATAAGATGGTAAATCTAAAGTTGTTGATATCATTATTGTTTTATAGATAAGTGATAGTGTACCTTTTGTTGATGTTTTCCCTGAACATAATACTTCAAAAGGAAGCCTTTGTCTAGTTAAGTCTCGTTTTCTTAAGTATGTATCAAAAAAAGATTTAAGCTGAAAATACCTAAACAAAGAATTAAATATCATCACCCCGATATTAATTAATTCTACTTTTGATTTTAGAATGTTTCCATTCATAAAAGTATAAAATGGTAATGAATCCTCCAATGTTAGTATACTAATTTCTCCTCCATATTTACAAAATGGTAAAGATTTGTCTAATATGATCGATGTAAGTGGAGAAGGTATTGTTGAAATTGGATTTTTTAATTTTAGGATGGTTTCCCATGTTCGTATCAACTCTTTAAAAATTGGATACGCTTGCATATTTTTCGGCCATGTTTTTATTGGTAACCAGCAATTGCTCCCTAATTGTCTAACTTGTATTAAGTTATGCTCTAATTGTACCCATTCTTTCAGTTTAAAATTCTTACTCCAATCCACTATTCTCTGTAGTATTGCTGCTCTCCTATATTTTAATAAGCAAGGTACCCCCAGCCCCCCTTTAACCTTTGGTAAATAAAGAGTTATTTTAGATATTCTTGGGGTAATTCCACACCAAATATATCGATTTAGTAGAGATTGAAACTTATTAATATAATTAGTAGATATAGGGATTGGCAATGTCTGAAATAAATATAATAGTCTTCGTAGAATAGTCATTTTTACTGCTTGAATTCTCCCTAACCAAGAGAGCGGTCTCATTTTCCATCTATTTATTTCCATCTGGGTTTCCAGATACAATTTTTCATAATTTAATTTAACTAGATCACTTTGATTATTCGCTATAGTGATTCCCAAATACTTAATAGTATTCAAAGTAGACATGTGCACCGCTAAAAAATTCGGTTCGTTTTCGGTTCGGATCGATTCGGACTTTTAGAATTTCGTTTCGGATCGAATCTGATACGGCAAAATTTGAATAAATTCGTTTCGGATTTATTCGGATCCGAATAAATTCGTTTCGGATTTATTCGGATTCGGCTGAATTCGGTTCTATTCCGTTCCGAAATTCGGTATGTTTTTACTACACTAACACCCATTTAGTACACTAAGTCACTAACACCCATAAACTACCTATGAACCACTAAACCGAGGCCCCCCCACATCGCAAACCCTATAATAACATTATTTAACCCCTAATCTGCCGATCGGATATCGCCGCCGCCTACATTAGCTATTAACCCCTAATCTGCTGTCCCTAACACCGCCGACCCCTACATTATAGTTATTAACCCCTAATCTGCCTCCCCCAACGTCGCCGCAATCTAACTATAAGTATTAACCCCTAATCTGCCGACCCGATATCGCCGCCGCCTACATTATAGCTATTAACCCCTAATCTGCTGTCCCTAACACCGCCGACCCCTACATTATAGTTATTAACCCCTAATCTGCCTCCCCCAACGTCGCCGCAATCTAACTATAAGTATTAACCCCTAATCTGCCGACCCGATATCGCCGCCGCCTACATTATAGCTATTAACCCCTAATCTGCTGTCCCTAACACCGCCGACCCCTACATTATAGTTATTAACCCCTAATCTGCCTCCCCCCAACGTCGCCGCAATCTAACTACAAGTATTAACCCCTAATCTGCCGACCGCAAATCGCCGCCACTATAATAAATGTATTAACCCCTAAACCGCCGCACTCCCGCCTCGCAAACACTATAATACATTTTATTAACCCCTAATCTGCCCTCCCTAACATCGCCGCCACCTACCTACAATTATTAACCCCTAATCTCCCGCCCCCATCGTCGCCGCTACTATAATAAGGTTATTAACCCCTAAACCTAAGTCTAACCCTAACCCTAACACCCCCTAACTTAAATATAATTTAAATAAAACGAAATAAGTTTACTATAGTTAAATAAATGAATCCTATTTAAAACTAAAGACTTACCTGTAAAATAAACCCTAAGATAGCTGCAATATAACTAATAGTTACATTGTAGCTATCTTAGCATTTATATTTATTTTACAGGCAACTTTGTATTTATTTTAACTAGGTACAATAGTTATTAAATAGTTAATAACTATTTAATAACTACCTAGCTAAAATAAATACAAATTTACCTGTAAAATAAATCCTAACCTAAGTTACACTAACACCTAACACTACACTATCATTAAATTAACTAAATAAATGAATCATATTTAAAACAAAATACTTACCTGTAAAATAAACCCTAATATAGCTGCAATATAACTAATAGTTACATTGTAGCTATTTTAGCATTTATATTTATTTTACAGGCAACTTTGTATTTATTTTAACTAGGTACAAAAGCTATTAAATAGTTATTGACTAATTAATAGCTACCTAGTTAAAATAATTACAAAATTACCTGTAAAATAAATCCTAACCTAAGTTACAATTAAACCTAATTAACTACAAGTACCTACAATTATCTACAATTAAATAAACTAAAGTACAAAACCCCCCCACTAAATTACAAAAAAAAACAAACACTAAATTACAAAAAATAAAAAAATATTACAAGAATTTTAAACTAATTACACCTAATCTAAGCCCCCTAATAAAATAACAAAGCCCCCCAAAATAAAAAAAATGCCCTACCCTATACTAAATTACAAAAGTTAACAGCTATATTACCTTACCAGCCCTGAACAGGGCCCTTTGCGGGGCATGCCCCAAAGAAAACAGCTCTTTTGCCTGTAAAAAAAAAAAACACAATCCCCCCCCACATTACAACCCACCACCCACATACCCCTACTCTAACCCAAACCCCCCTTAAATAAACCTAACACTACCCCCCTGAAGATCTCCCTACCTTGAGTCGTGTTCACCCAGCCGGGCCGAAGTCTTCATCCGATGGGGCAGAAGAGGACATCCAGACCGGCAGAAGTCTTCATCCAAGCGGGGCAAGAAGAGGTCTTCCATCCATCATACAAGTACCAAAATACAAACAAACACTAAATTACAAAAAATAATAAAATATTACAATAATTTTAAACTAATTACACCTAATCTAAGCCCCCTACTAGCTATTAATATAGCTTCAATATAACTAATAGTTACATTGTAGCTATTTTAGGATTTATATTTATTTTACAGGCAACTTTGTATTTATTTTAACTAGGTACAATAGCTATTAAATAGTTAATAACTATTTAATAACTACCTAGCTAAAATAAATACAAATTTACCTGTAAAATAAATCATAACCTAAGTTACAATTACACCTAACACTACACTATCATTAAATTAACTAAATAAATGAATCCTATATAAAACTAAAGACTTACCTGTGAAATAAACCCTAATATAGCTGCAATATAACTAATAGTTACATTGTAGCTATTTTAGCATTTATATTTATTGTACAGGCAACTTTGTATTTATTTTAACTAGGTACAATAGCTATTAAATAGATATTTACTGTTTAATAGCTACCTAGTTAAAATAATTACAAAATTACCTGTAAAATAAATCCTAACCTAAGTTACAATTAAACCTAACACTACACTATCATTAAATAAATTAACTACAAGTACCTACAATTAAATACAATTAAAAAACTAAACTAAAGTACAACCCCCCCCCCCCCCCCACTAAATTACAAAAAATAAAAAAATATTACAAGAATTTTAAACTAATTACACCTAATCTAAGCCCCCTAATAAAATAACAAAGCCCCCCAAAATAAAAAAAATGCCCTACCCTATACTAAATTACAAAAGTTAACAGCTCTATTACCTTACCAGCCCTGAACAGGGCCTTTTGCGGGGCATGCCCCAAAGAAAACAGCTCTTTTGCCTGTAAAAAAAAACACAACCCCCCCCCACATTACAACCCACCACCCACATACCCCTACTCTAACCCAAACCCCCCTTAAATAAACCTAACACTACCCCCCTGAAGATCTCCCTACCTTGAGTCGTGTTCACCCAGCCGGGCCGAAGTCTTCATCCGATGGGGCAGAAGAGGACATCCAGACTGGCAGAAGTCTTCATCCAAGCGGGGCAAGAAGAGATCTTCCATCCATCAGAAAAGTACAAAAAAACAAACAAACACTAAATTAGCAAAAATAATAAAATATTGCAATAATTTTAAACTAATTACACCTAATCTAAGCCCCCTACTAGCTATTAATATAGCTACAATATAACTAATAGTTACATTGTAGCTATTTTAGGATTTATATTTATTTTACAGGCAACTTTGTATTTATTTTAACTAGGTACAATAGCTATTAAATAGTTAATAACTACCTAGCTAAAATAAATACAAATTTACCTGTAAAATAAACCCTAACCTAAGTTACAATTACACCTAACACTACACTGTCATTAAATTAACTAAATAAATTAATCCTATATAAAACTAAATACTTACCTGTAAAATAAACTCTAATATAGCTACAATATAACTAATAGTTACATTGTAGCTATTTTAGCATTTATATTTATTTTACAGGCAACTTTGTATTTATTTTAACTAGGTACAAAAGCTATTAAATAGTTATTGACTAATTAATAGCTACCTAGTTAAAATAATTACAAAATTACCTGTAAAATAAATCCTAACCTAAGTTACTATTAAACCTAACTCTACACTATCATTAAATAAATTAACTACAAGTACCTACAATTAAATACAATGAAATAAACTAAACTAAAGTACAAAAAAACAAACACTAAATTACAAAAAATAAAAAAAATTACAAGAATTTTAAACTAATTACACCTAATCTAAGCCCCCTAATAAAATAACAAAGCCCCCCAAAATAAAAAAATGCCCTACCCTATACTAAATTACAAAAGTAATCAGCTCTATTACCTTACCAGCCCTGAACAGGGCCTTTTGCGGTGGCATGCCCCATAGAAAACAGCTCTTTTGCCTGTAAAAAAAAACACAATACCCCCCCCCACATTACAACCCACCACCCACATACCCCTACTCTAACCCAAACCCCCCTTAAATAAACCTAACACTACCCCCCTGAAGATCTCTCTACCGTGTCTTCACCCAGCGGGCCGAAGTCTTCATCCGATCGGGCAGAAGAGGACATCCAGACCGGCAGAAGTCTTCATCCAAGCGGGGCAAGAAGAGGTCTTCCATCCATCAGAAGTCTTGATCCAGGCGGCATCTTCTCTGTTCATCCATCCGGAGCGGAGCGGCAGCATCCTGAAGACATCCCACGCAGAGCATCCTCTTCTTTCTTGATCCGACGACTAGGTGACTGTACCTTTAAGTGACGTCATCCAAGATGGCGTCCCTTGAATTCCGATTGGCTGATAGGATTCTATCAGCCAATCGGAATTAAGGTATGAAAAATCTGATTGGCTGATTCAATCAGCCAATCAGATTCAAGTTCAATCCGATTGGCTGATCCAATCAGCCAATCAGATTGAGCTCGCATTCTATTGGCTGATCGGAACAGCCAATAGAATGCGAGGTCAATCTGATTGGCTGATTCCATCAGCCAATCGGATTGAAGTTGAATCTGATTGGCTGATTAAGGTAGAGAGATCTTCAGGGGGGTAGTGTTAGGTTTATTTAAGGGGGGTTTGGGTTAGAGTAGGGGTATGTGGGTGGTGGGTTGTAATGTGGGGGGGGGTATTGTGTTTTTTTTTACAGGCAAAAGAGCTGTTTTCTATGGGGCATGCCCCGCAAAAGGCCCTGTTCAGGGCTGGTAAGGTAATAGAGCTGATTACTTTTGTAATTTAGTATAGGGTAGGGCATTTTTTTATTTTGGGGGGCTTTGTTATTTTATTAGGGGGCTTAGATTAGGTGTAATTAGTTTAAAATTCTTGTAATTTTTTTTATTTTTTGTAATTTAGTGTTTGTTTTTTTTGTACTTTAGTTTAGTTTATTTCATTGTATTTAATTGTAGGTACTTGTAGTTAATTTATTTAATGATAGTGTAGAGTTAGATTTAATAGTAACTTAGGTTAGGATTTATTTTACAGGTAATTTTGTAATTATTTTAACTAGGTAGCTATTAAACAGTAAATATCTATTTAATAGCTATTGTACCTAGCTATTGTACCTGTAAAATAAATATAAATGCTAAAATAGCTACAATATAACCATTAGTTATATTGTAGCTATATTAGGGTTTATTTTACAGGTAAGTATTTAGTTTTATATAGGATTAATTTATTTAGTTAATTTAATGATAGTGTAGTGTTAGGTGTAATTGTAACTTAGGTTAGGGTTTATTTTACAGGTAAATTTGTATTTATTTTAGCTAGGTAGTTATTAACTATTTAATAGCTATTGTACCTAGTTAAAATAAATACAAAGTTGCCTGTAAAATAAATATAAATCCTAAAATAGCTACAATGTAACTATTAGTTATATTGTAGCTATATTAATAGCTAGTAGGGGGCTTAGATTAGGTGTAATTAGTTTAAAATTATTGTAATATTTTATTATTTTTGCTAATTTAGTGTTTGTTTGTTTTTTTGTACTTTTCTGATGGATGGAAGACCTCTTCTTGCCCCGCTTGGATGAAGACTTCTGCCAGTCTGGATGTCCTCTTCTGCCCCATCGGATGAAGACTTCGGCCCGGCTGGGTGAACACGACTCAAGGTAGGGAGATCTTCAGGGGGGTAGTGTTAGGTTTATTTAAGGGGGGTTTGGGTTAGAGTAGGGGTATGTGGGTGGTGGGTTGTAATGTGGGGGGAGGGATTGTGTTTTTTTTTTACAGGCAAAAGAGCTGTTTTCTTTGGGGCATGCCCCGCAAAGGGCCCTGTTCAGGGCTGGTAAGGTAATAGAGCTGTTAACTTTTGTAATTTAGTATAGGGTAGGGCATTTTTTTTATTTTGGGGGGCTTTGTTATTTTATTAGGGGGCTTAGATTAGGTGTAATTAGTTTAAAATTCTTGTAATATTTTTTTATTTTTTGTAATTTAGTGGGGGGGGGGTTTGTACTTTAGTTTAGTTTTTTTAATTGCATTTAATTGTAGGTACTTGTAGTTAATTTATTTAATGATAGTGTAGTGTTAGGTTTAATTGTAACTTAGGTTAGGATTTATTTTACAGGTAATTTTGTAATTATTTTAACTAGGTAGCTATTAAATAGTCAATATCTATTTAATAGCTATTGAACCTAGTTAAAATGAATACAAAGTTGCCTGTACAATAAATATAAATGCTAAAATAGCTACAATGTAACTATTAGTTATATTGCAGCTATATTAGGGTTTATTTTACAGGTAAGTCTTTAGTTTTATATAGGATTCATTTATTTAGTTAATTTAATGATAGTGTAGTGTTAGGTGTAATTGTAACTTAGGTTATGATTTATTTTACAGGTAAATTTGTATTTATTTTAGCTAGGTAGTTATTAAATAGTTATTAACTATTTAATAACTATTGTACCTAGTTAAAATAAATACAAAGTTGCCTGTAAAATACATATAAATCCTAAAATAGCTACAATGTAACTATTAGTTATATTGAAGCTATATTAATAGCTAGTAGGGGGCTTAGATTAGGTGTAATTAGTTTAAAATTATTGTAATATTTTATTATTTTTTGTAATTTAGTGTTTGTTTGTATTTTGGTACTTGTATGATGGATGGAAGACCTCTTCTTGCCCCACTTGGATGAAGACTTCTGCCGGTCTGGATGTCCTCTTCTGCCCCATCGGATGAAGACTTCGGCCCGGCTGGGTGAACACGACTCAAGGTAGGGAGATCTTCAGGGGGGTAGTGTTAGGTTTATTTAAGGGGGGTTTGGGTTAGAGTAGGGGTATGTGGGTGGTGGGTTGTAATGTGGGGGGGGGATTGTGTTTTTTTTTTACAGGCAAAAGAGCTGTTTTCTTTGGGGCATGCCCCGCAAAGGGCCCTGTTCAGGGCTGGTAAGGTAATAGAGCTGTTAACTTTTGTAATTTAGTATAGGGTAGGGCATTTTTTTTATTTTGGGGGGCTTTGTTATTTTATTAGGGGGCTTAGATTAGGTGTAATTAGTTTAAAATTCTTGTAATATTTTTTTATTTTTTGTAATTTAGTGTTTGTTTTTTTTTGTAATTTAGTGGGGGGGTTTTGTACTTTAGTTTATTTAATTGTAGATAATTGTAGGTACTTGTAGTTAATTAGGTTTAATTGTAACTTAGGTTAGGATTTATTTTACAGGTAATTTTGTAATTATTTTAACTAGGTAGCTATTAATTAGTCAATAACTATGTAATAGCTATTGTACCTAGTTAAAATAAATACAAAGTTGTCTGTAAAATAAATATAAATGCTAAAATAGCTACAATGTAACTATTAGTTATATTGCAGCTATATTAGGGTTTATTTTACAGGTAAGTATTTTGTTTTAAATAGGATTCATTTATTTAGTTAATTTAATGATAGTGTAGTGTTAGGTGTTAGTGTAACTTAGGTTAGGATTTATTTTACAGGTAAATTTGTATTTATTTTAGCTAGGTAGTTATTAAATAGTTATTAACTATTTAATAACTATTGTACCTAGTTAAAATAAATACAAAGTTGCCTGTAAAATAAATATAAATGCTAAGATAGCTACAATGTAACTATTAGTTATATTGCAGCTATCTTAGGGTTTATTTTACAGGTAAGTCTTTAGTTTTAAATAGGATTAATTTATTTAACTATAGTAAACTTATTTCGTTTTATTTAAATTATATTTAAGTTAGGGGGTGTTAGGGTTAGGGTTAGACTTAGGTTTAGGGGTTAATAACCTTATTATAGTAGCGGCGACGATGGGGGCGGGAGATTAGGGGTTAATAATTGTAGGTAGGTGGCGGCGATGTTAGGGAGGGCAGATTAGGGGTTAATAAAATGTATTATAGTGTTTGCGAGGCGGGAGTGCGGCGGTTTAGGGGTTAATACATTTATTATAGTGGCGGCGATTTGCGGTCGGCAGATTAGGGGTTAATACTTGTAGTTAGATTGCGGCGACGTTGGGGGGAGGCAGATTAGGGGTTAATAACTATAATGTAGGGGTCGGCGGTGTTAGGGACAGCAGATTAGGGGTTAATAGCTATAATGTAGGCGGCGGCGATATCGGGTCGGCAGATTAGGGGTTAATACTTATAGTTAGATTGCGGCGACGTTGGGGGAGGCAGATTAGGGGTTAATAACTATAATGTAGGGGTCGGCGGTGTTAGGGACAGCAGATTAGGGGTTAATAGCTATAATGTAGGCGGCGGCGATATCGGGTCGGCAGATTAGGGGTTAATACTTGTAGTTAGATTGCGGCGACGTTGGGGGAGGCAGATTAGGGGTTAATAACTAATGTAGGGGTCGGCGGTGTTAGGGACACCAGATTAGGGGTTAATAGCTATAATGTAGGTGGCGGCGATATTCGGTCGGCAGATTAGGGGTTAATAAAATAATGTAGGTGTCAGCGATAGCGGAGGCAGCAGATTAGGGGTTAATAAGTTTTATATTAGGGGTGTTTAGAGACTCGGGGTACATGTTAGGGTGTTAGGTGCAGACTTAGTGTTTCCCCATAGGAAACAATGGGGCTGCGGTGTTAGTTTTTTTTCAGCCGAAACTCCCATTGTTTCCTATGGGGAAATGCCGAATCTTAACGAGCTAATTCGGATTTATTCGGAGATACGGCAGCTATTTCGGATTCATTCGGTAGATTCGGAAGTATTTTAATTCGGAAATCCGAATCGATCCGAATCTCCGAATTTACCGAATTTACCGAATTTCCGAATTAATCCGAAACGAACCGCACATGTCTAATTCAAAGTTATTTTCAAATTAGTATTTTGGGTGATTAATTGAAGGTTTACTTTATCTGGTCTGCAACTCAAGAGTTCTGATTTCAGATGATTTATGGAAAAGTTAGAATATTTACCATACTCTGTAAGTGCAGTTAAAACTGCAGGAATGGATTTAGCTGGATCGGATAATGTAAAAAGGACATCATCTGCATATAGTTAGATTTTAAAATTGATATCCCCTATCTTAATACCATATATATTTTCATTTTTCCTAATTTTAGATGCCATCACTTCAATTGCTATTGCAAATAATATGGGTGATAATGGGCACCCCTGTCTTGTGCCATTACTTATATTAAGCGGTGTTGATATTGAGTTGTTAAATTTGACAGTTGCATAAGGTGCGTTATATAAGGAGAAAATTCTTTCTATAAATATTTTACTGAAACCAAATTGATATAAAGTGAGACGCAAGAATTGCCAATTTAGCCGGTCAAAGGCTTTTTCAGCGTCCATTGCTAAGATAACAGTTGGGATACCTTATTTTTTCACATATTCTAAGATCTGTATAACTTTATTTATATTATCCCTTGCTTCCCTCCCCGGGATAAAGCCCACTTGATTAAGATGGATAAGTTCAGGTAATACATTATTTATTCTTGTTGCTAAAATTTTCCCATATATCTTTATATCTAAATTTAGTAGGGAAATTGGTCTATAGTCGCTTGGGGAATGATTTCCCCTGTTTTGGAATGACAGCTATTCTAGCTTCTAGCATATTCGAAGGAAAGGGTTTACCTATATCTATTTGTTGAAAAACCCTAAGTAGATGCAGGATAAGTATGTTCTGAAAAGTTTTGTAGTATTTTGCCGTTAAGCCATCTGGGCAGGACTTTTCCCCATTTTTAGATTTGTAATAGTATCTGCTACTTCTTCAATAGTTATAGGTTGATCTAGCATATTTTTCATTTCTATAGAGAGGGATGGAAGATCTGTATCTTGGAGATATTTTTTACATTCATTAACAAAAACTTCAGAGGGGGATTTGTCTTGAAAGTTATACAGTTCTGAATAGTAGTTATTAAAAGTTTGTCCTATATCCTTTAAAGTTTTAACACTTTTCCCATCTTTAGTTTTTAATTCATGTACATAGGATTTAAGACTTTTCTTTTTAAGTGCCCTTGCTAACAATTTCCCGGATTTATTACCTTCATTAAAAAAATTCATTTTTAGGAAGAGGTAGAGTTGATTTAAATGATTTTGTAGTAACTGCTTAGTGTCTGTTAGTTGTTTTAATATATTAACATCTTTAGGATCAAGCTTATGTAAGTGATCTAATCTTGATAGGTCCATAGTTAAGGAGTTGTATCTCTCCCTTCTCTTTTTTTTATATATGCATTAATATCTTGTAAAAGAAAAGGAAATTTATGCTTACCTGATAAATTTATTTCTTTTACGACATGACGAGTCCACAGCCCACCCTGTAATTTTTCTAAGACAGGTCTTTATTTTTGTTAAACTTCTGTTACCTCTGCACCTTGGCTTTTCCTTTCTCTTCATAACTTCGGTTGAATGACTGGAGTGGGAGGAGCTATATATACAGCTCTGCTGTGGTGCTCTTTGCCTCCTCCTGCTGACAAGGAGGCGTAATCCCATAAGTAAGGATGAAATCCGTGGACTTGTCAAATCATAAAAGAAATAAAATTATCAGGTAAGCATAAATTTCCTTATTGTAAGAATCTTTTTTTTGTATTTTTTTTCTAATAAATATCTTTGCATACTATATATTTTTTTTATTTAAATACATTATATATATATATATATATATATATATATATATATATATATATATATATATATATAGAGAGAGAGAGAGAGAGAGAGAGATAGTTTCATATTCTCTATCCAAGTAAGATAATAAGAAATACATCCTTCCAATATTAGAACATGTAAAATTTATTTCTCTTGTGGTGTATCCAGTCCATGGATCATCCATTACTTGTGGGATATTCTCCTTCCTAACAGGAAGTTGCAAGAGGATCACCCACAGCAGAGCTGCTATATAGCTCCTCCCCTAACTGCCATATCCAGTCATTCGACCGAAAACAAGCAGGGAAAGGAGAAACCATAGGGTGCAGTGGTGACTGTAGTTTAAAATTAAAAAATACCTGCCTTAAAATGACAGGGCGGGCTGTGGACTGGATACACCACAAGAGAAATAAATTTATCAGGTAAGCATAAATTATGTTTTCTCTTGTAAGGTGTATCCAGTCCACGGATCATCCATTACTTGTGGGATACCAATACCAAAGCTAAAGTACACGGATGAAGGGAGGGACAAGGCAGGTACATAAACGGAAGGTACCACTGCCTGTAAAACCTCTCTCCCAAAAATAGCCTCCGAAGAAGCAAAAGTATCAAATTTGTAGAATTTTGAAAAAGTATGAAGCGAAGACCAAGTCGCCGCCTTGCAAATCTGTTCAACAGAAGCCTCATTTTTAAAGGCCCATGTGGAAGCCACAGCTCTAGTAGAATGAGCTGTAATCCTTTCTGGAGGCTGCTGGCCAGCAGTCTCATAGGCTAAGCAGATAATGCTTCTTAGCCAAAAAGAAAGAGCGGTTGCCGAAGTCTTTTGACCTCTCCTCTGTCCAGAGTAGACAACAAACAAAGCAGATGTTTGACAAAAATCTTTAGTAGCTTGTAAGTAAAACTTTAAAGCATGAACCACGTCCAGATTGTGTAATAGACGTTCCTTCTTTGAAGAAGGATTAGGACACAAAGACGGAACAACAATCTCTTGATTGATATTCTTATTAGATACCACCTTATTTAAAAACCCAGGTTTGGTACGCAGAACTACCTTATCTGCATGGAAGATCACATAAGGAGAATCACATTGTAAGGCAGATAACTCGGAAACTCTACGAGCCGAGGAAATAGCTACCAAAAAAAACTTTCCAAGATAAAAGTTTGATATCTATGGAATGAAGAGGTTCAAACGGAACCCCCTGAAGAATTTTAAGAACCAAATTTAAGCTCCAAGGTGGAGCAACAGGTTTAAACACAGGCTTGATTCTAACTAAAGCCTGACAAAATGCCTGAACATCTGGGACATCCGCCAGACGCTTGTGCAAAAGAATAGATAGTGAAGAAATCTGTCACTTTAAGGAACTAGCTGACAAACCTTTCTCCAATCCTTCTTGGAGAAAAGATAATATCCTGGGAATCCTGACCTTACTCCATGAGTAGCCCTTGGATTCACACCAATAAAGATATTTACGCCATATCTTATGATAGATTTTCCTGGTGACAGGCTTTCGTGCCTGAATTAAGGTATCAATGACTGACTCGGAGAAACCACGCTTTGATAAAATCAAGCCTTCAATCTCCAGGCAGTCAGCCTCAGAGAAATTAGATTTGGATGGTTGAAAGGACCTTGAAGTAGAAGGTCCTGTCTCAGCGGCAGATTCCATGGTGGAAAGGATGACATGTCCACCAGATCTGCATACCAAGTCCTACGTGGCCACGCAGGCGCTATCAAGATCACCGATGCTCTCTCCTGCTTCATTTTCGCAATCAGACGAGGGAGCAGAGGAAACGGTGGAAACACATAAGCCAGGTTGAAGGACCAAGGTGCTGCTAGAGCATCTATCAGCGTTGCCTTGGGATCCCTGGACCTGGATCCGTAACAAGGAAGCTTGGCGTTCTGGCAAGACGCCATGAGATCCACTTCTGGTTTGCCCCAACGATGAACCAATTGTGCAAACACATCCGGATGGAGTTCCCACTCCCCCGGATGAAAAGTCTGTTGACTTAGAAAATCCGCCTGCCAGTTCTCTACACCTGGGATATGGATAGCTGATAGGTGGCAAGAGTGAACCTCTGCCCAGCAAATTATCTTTGAGACTTCTAACATCGCTAGGGAACTCCTTGTTCCCCCTTGATGGTTGATGTAAGCCACAGTCGTGATTTTGTCCGACTGAAATCTGATGAACCTCATTGTCGCTAGCTGAGGCCAAGCCTGAAGAGCATTGAATATCGCTCTTAGTTCCAGAATGTTTATTGGAAGGAGTGACTCCTCCTGAGTCCACGATCCCTGAGCCTTCAGGGAGGTCCAGACTTCACCCCAACCTAGAAGGCTGGCATCTGTCGTTACAATTGTCCGATCTGGCCTGCGAAAGGTCATACCTTTGGACAGATGGACCCGAGATAGCCACCAGAGAAGAGAATCCCTGGTCTCTTGAGCCAGATGTAGTAGAGGGGACAAATCTGTGTAATCCCCATTCCACTGACTGAGCATGCAGAGTTGCAGCGGTCTGAGATGTAGGCGTGCAAACAGCACTATGTCCATTGCCGCTACCATTAAGCCGATTACTTCCATGCACTGAGCCACAGAAGGGCGAGGAATGGAATAAAGAACACGGCAGGAATTTAGAAGTTTTGATAACCTGGACTCCGTCAGGTAAATTTTCATTTCTACAGAATCTATCAGAGTCCCTAGGAAGGAAACTCTTGTGAGGGGGATAGAGAACTCTTTTCCTCGTTCACCTTCCACCCATGCGACCTCAGAAATGCCAACACTATGTCCGTATGAGACTTGGCAACTTGGAAGTTTGACGACTGAATCAGGATGTCGTCTAAATAAGGGGCCACTGCTATGCCCCGTGGCCTTAGGACCGCCAGAAGCGACCCCAGAACCTTCGTAAAAATTCTTGGGGCTGTAGCTAACCCAAAGGGAAGAGCTACAAACTGGTAATGCTTGTCTAGGAAGGCAAACCTGAGAAACCGATGATGATCTTTGTGTATCGGAATGTGAAGATAAGCATCCTTTAAATCCACTGTAGTCATGTATTGACCCTCCTGGATCATAGGTAGGATGGTACGAATAGTCTCCATCTTGAATGATGGAACTCTGAGGAATTTGTTTAAGATCTTTAGATCCAAAATTGGTCTGAAGGTTCCCTCTTTTTTGGGAACCACAAACAGATTTGAGTAAAATCCCTGTCCCTGTTCCTCCTTTGGAACTGGATGGATCACTCTCATAACTAGGAGGTCTTGTACACAGTGTAAGAATGCCTCTCTCTTTATCTGGTTTGCAGATAATTGAGAAAGGTGAAATCTCCCTTTTGGGGGGGAAGCCTTGAAGTCCAGAAGATATCCCTGGGATATAATTTCCAACGCCCAGGGATCCTGGACATCTCTTGCCCACGCCTGGGCGAAGAGCGAAAGTCTGCCCCCTACTAGATCCGTTACCGGATAGGGGGCCATTCCTTCATGCTGTCTTAGAGGCAGCAGCAGGCCTTTTTGGCCTGCTTACCCTTGTTCCAGGTCTGGTTAGGTCTCCAGACCGTCTTGGACTGAGCAAAAGTTCCCTCTTGGAAGTTGATGCCGCACTTGCCTTGAAGTTTCGAAAGGCATGAAAATTAGACTGTTTGGCCCTTGATTTGGACCTATCCTGAGGAAGGGCATGACCTTTTCCTCCAGTGATATCAGCAATAATCTCCTTCAAACCAGGCCCGAATAGGGTCTGCCCCTTGAAGGGAATGTTAAGCAGCTTAGACTTTGAAGTAACGTCAGCTGACCATGATTTAAGCCATAGTGCTCTGCGCGCCTGGATAGCAAAACCAGAATTCTTAGCCGTTAGTTTAGTCAAATGAACAATGGCATCAGAAACCAAAGAATTGGCTAGCTTAAGTGCCCTAAGCTTGTCAAGTATGTCATCCAATGGAGTCGCTACCTGTAAAGCCTCTTCCAGAGACTCAAACCAGAACTCAAACCAGAACTCAAACCAGAACGCCGCAGCAGCGACAGTGACAGGAGCAATGCATGCAAGGGGCTGTAGGATAAAACCTTGTTGAATAAACATTTTCTTAAGGTAACCCTCTGACTTTTTATCCATTGGATCTAAGAAAGCACAACTGTCCCGTGTGGTGGCATCTATTGGAAACATTTTCTTAAAAATAGGAGGGGGAGAGAACGGCACACCTGGTCTATCCCATTCCTTAGTAATAATTTCTGTAAACCTTTTAGGTATTGGAAAAACATCAGTGCACACCGGCACTGCATAGTATTTATCCAGTCTATACAATTTCTCTGGCACTGCAATTGTATTACATTCATTCCGAGCAGCTAAAACCTCCCTGAGTAACACGCGGAGGTGTTCAAGCTTAAATTTAAATGTAGAGATATCAGAATCAGGTTGCATCATCTTCCCTGAGTCAGAAACATCACCCACAGAAAGAAGCTCTCCTTCTTCAGCTTCTGCATATTGTGAGGCAGTATCAGACATAGCTCTTAAAGTGTCAGTATGCTCTGTATTTCGTCTAACCTCAGAGCTATCTCGCTTTCCTCTAAATTCAGGTAGTCTGGCTAATACCGCTGACAGTGCATTATCCATGACTGCCGCCATGTCTTGTAAAGTAAACGCTATGGGCGCCCTAGATGTACTTGGCGCCATTTGAGCGTGAGTCCCTTGAGCGGGAGTCAAAGGATCTGACACGTGAGGAGAGTTAGTCGGCATAACTTCCCCCTCGTCAGATTCCTCTGGTGATAAATTTTTTAAAGACAGAATATGATCTTTATTGCTTAAAGTGAAATCAGTACATTTGGTACACATTCTAAGAGGGGGTTCCACAATGGCTTTTAAACATAATGAACAAGGAGTTTCCTCTATGTCAGACATGTTTGTACAGACTAGCAATGAGACTAGCAAGCTTGGAAAACACTTTAAATCAAGATAACAAGCAAATATAAGAAACGGTACTGTGCCTTTAAGAGGAATACATTTTGTCAGAATTTGAAAAACAGTGAAAAAAGGCAGTAAATCAAACGAAATTTTTACAGTGTGTATAATAAGCTAACAGAGCATTGCACCCACTTTCAAATGGATGATTAACCCCTTAGTTCAAAAAACGGATCAAATAAACGATATAGACGTTTTTTTAACAGTCACACCAAACTGCCACAGCCTTGCTGTGGGCCTACCTTCCCCAACAAATGATTTTGGAAAGCCTAAGAGCCCTTAGAGATGTCCTATAGCATTCAGGGGACTCCTGGAGGAAGCTGGATGTCTCAGTCTGTAAAAGTTACTGCGCAAAAAAGCTCTAAATTAGGCCCCTCCCACTCATAGTAACACAGTGGAAAGTCTCAGGAAACTATTTCTAGGCAAATTCAAGCCAGCCATGTGGAAAAAAACTAGGCCCCAATAAAGTTTTATCACCAAAGTATATATAAAAACATTTAAACATGCCAGCAAACGTTTTATATTGTAAATATAAAAGAGTATTACCTCAGAAAGTAATCATGATACCAGTCGCTATTAAATCACTGTATTCAGGCTTACCTTACCTAAATTTGGTATCAGCAGCATTTTCTAGCATTCACATCTTCTAGAAAAAATCTTAACTGCACATACCTCATAGCAGGATAACCTGCACGCCATTCCCCCGCTGAAGTTACCTCTCTCTTCAGTCATGTGTGAGAACAGCAATGGATCTTAGTTACAACCTGCTAAGATCATAGAAATCACAGACAGATTCTTCTATTTTTCTGCCTGGGAGAAAATAGTACAACTCCGGTACAATTTAAAAATAGAAAACTTTTGATTGAAGCAAGATAACAGCTACATTTCATCACTTCCCTCTTACTACCTCCATGCTTGTTGAGAGTTGCAATAGAATGACTGGATATGGCAGTTAGGGGAGGAGCTATATAGCAGCTCTGCTGTGAGTGATCCTCTTGCAACTTCCTGTTGGGAAGGAGAATATCCCACAAGTAATGGATGATCCGTGGACTGGATACACCTTACAAGAGAAAAACACAACTCAAGCAGATAATGAGGGTTAACATCTTGTATCTTAGAAAAGTTAAGGTGGAGTTAGATACAGCCATCTAATTTTTGGTTGTGTGATTTAGAGATGTACAAATCCTAAAATGTTAATGACAAGGTTATACAGTATAGAAGTCTACATAACAACTATGGTCATGTCACTTTTAACAAATGTGTAGGATGAACTTGTTAGGTTTAAGTGACAGTGTAGTTTAATTTTATATTCACATTCTAATATCTATCATTTTTTTTTCAAAAAACTAACATATTCTTAAAATAAATATAGCTTAGTTATTATCCTCTCATTATTTGCAAGGTAACCTAGGTAGATTACATGATCTTTAAAGAAAACATGATAGCTAAGTGTATTTTCACATAGACAGAGCTAGTTATTGTATGCCATATTGATGACTTTTCACTCATTTGAAGGGACAGTTAACTCATAGATATTTCAACATATAATGTCTCACAATTATCCTCTTTACCTGCTGGAGTATATAAAATTGTTTACAAGTATTTCTGTTATCCTTAATTTTGATTTTTCAAATAGTTTCTTTTGTCTATGGTATCTCCACCTATTCATAATGTTTTTGTAAACAGAGCCATTATAAGATATTTCACTCCCAGTGGGGCATACAATATATAAGGTAATACACATTTTAAAAAATGTAGGTTAATTATTTTGCAGATATAAGAAGTGTGTATATGTAAACAATAGGATAAAGTTAGGAGATCAGATTATATCTACAAGCTAAGAATTTTATTTTGTTGTGGCTTCAAAATAATAATTCATGGACAAACAGGAAAAATGTAATTTCATACATTATATACTCTGCTGCTAATAAAATAATAAGGAATTGTAAACACATTAAGTGATCCAAATATTAGAGTATACTGTCCCTTTAAGTGTCTGCACTGAACCATTCAAAAGCTCCATCAAAGGAGGGAGATAAGTGGACAGTTTACATACAACGTCCTCACACAGGTCAAATGTATATTCATATAACAGGCTCGAGTATGACAAAATTTGTATTGTGTATTAAAGCAAATATCTTTTTTTGGTTTACTGTCCCTTTAAATGCATATAACATTTCACGGGGTATACACTCATCTATTTAAATATATTATCATATTTAGACATAACTGCATGGTTTTTTTTTTTAATTTCCCATTGCATATTTACTATTAGAATATTGGCTATTATGTCAACTATTTAGTTTGAGTTAATAGCTTGTGATGGCTATTTCATTTGAAGTGAAAGGGAAATGCAACCATAAGTTAATCTTCCATGATTCAGACAGAGCAGATTTGAATCTAAAATAAAAATGGACTTTAATAATCACATATGGTTCATTCTCATGTTATCCTAAGTTTGTACAAACTATGGCCTAGATTTGGAGTTCGGCGGTAGCCGTCAAAACCAGCGTTAGAGGCTCCTAACGCTGGTTTTGGCCGCCCGCTGGTATTTGGAGTCAGTGATTAAAGGGTCTAACGCTCACTTTTCAGCCGCGACTTTTCCATACCGCAGATCCCCCTACGCCATTTGCGTATCCTATCTTTTCAATGGGATCTTCCTAACGCCGGTATTTAGAGTCGTTTCTGAAGTGAGCGTTAGAGCTCTAACGACAAAACTCCAGCCGCCTGAAAATAGCAGGAGTTAAGAGCTTTCTGGGCTAACGCCGGTTCATAAAGCTCTTAACTACTGTACCCTAAAGTACACTAACACCCATAAACTACCTATGTACCCCTAAACCGAGCTCCCCCCACATCGCCGCCACTCGATTAAAATATTTTAACCCCTAATCTGCCGACCGCCACCTACGTTATACTTATGTACCCCTAATCTGCTGCCCCTAACCCCGCCGACCCCTGTATTACATTTATTAACCCCTAACCTGCCCCCCACAACGTCGCCGCCAGCTACTTAAAATAATTAACCCCTAATCTTCCGACCGCAAAGCGCCGCCACCTACGTTATCCCTATGTACCCCTAATCTGCTGCCCCTAACACCGCCGACCCCTATATTATATTTATTAACCCCTAATCTGCCCCCCTCAACGTCGCGGACACCTGCCTACACTTATTAACCCCTAATCTGCCGAGCGGACCTTAGCGCTACTATAATAAAGTTATTAACCCCTAATCCGCCTCACTAACCCTATCATAAATAGTATTAACCCCTAATCTGCCCTCCCTAACATCGCCGACACCTACCTTCAATTATTAACCCCTAATCTGCCGAGCGGACCTCACCGCTATTCTAATAAATGTATTAACCCCTAAAGCTAAGTCTAACCCTAACACTAACACCCCCCTAACTTAAATATAATTTACATCTAACGAAATAAATTAACTCTTATTAAATAACTTATTCCTATTTAAAGCTAAATACTTACCTGTAAAATAAATCCTAATATAGCTACAATATAAATTATAATTATATTATAGCTATTTTAGGATTAATATTTATTTTACAGGCAACTTTGTAATTATTTTAACCAGGTACAATAGCTATTAAATAGTTAAGAACTATTTAATAGTTACCTAGTTAAAATAATAACAAATTTACCTGTAAAATAAATCCTAACCTAAGATATAATTAAACCTAACACTACCCTATCAATACATTAATTAAATAAACTACCTACAATTACCTACAATTAACCTAACACTACACTACCAATAAATTAATTAAACACAATTCCTACAAATAAATACAATTAAATAAACTAGCTAAAGTACAAAAAATAAAAAAGAACTAAGTTACAAAAAATAAAAAAATATTTACAAACATAAGAAAAATATTACAACAATTTTAAACTAATTACACCTACTCTAAGCCCCCTAATAAAATAACAAAGCCCCCCAAAATAAAAAATTCCCTACCCTATTCTAAATTAAAAAAGTTACAAGCTCTTTTACCTTACCAGCCCTGAACAGGGCCCTTTGCGGGGCATGCCCCAAGAATTTCAGCTCTTTTGCCTGTAAAAAAAAACATACAATACCCCCCCCCCAACATTACAACCCACCACCCACATACCCCTAATCTAACCCAAACCCCCCTTAAAGAAACCTAACACTAAGCCCCTGAAGATCTTCTTACCTTGTCTTCACCATCCAGGTATCACCGATCCGTCCTGGCTCCAACATCTTCATCCAACCCAAGCGGGGGTTGGCGATCCATCATCCGGTGGCTGAAGAGGTCCAGAAGAGGCTCCAAAGTCTTCCTCCTATCCGGCAAGAAGAGGACATCCGGACCGGCAAACATCTTCTCCAAGCGGCATCTTTGATCTTCTTCCATCCGGTGCGGAGCGGGTCCATCTTGAAGCAGGCGACGCGGATCCATCCTCTTCTTCCGTTGTCTCCCGACGAATGACGGTTCCTTTAAGGGACGTCATCCAAGATGGCGTCCCTCGAATTCCGATTGGCTGATAGGATTCTATCAGCCAATCGGAATTAAGGTAGGAATTTTCTGATTGGCTGATGGAATCAGCCAATCAGAATGAAGTTCAATCCGATTGGCTGATCCAATCAGCCAATCAGATTGAGCTCGCATTCTATTGGCTGATCGGAACAGCCAATAGAATGCGAGCTCAATCTGATTGGCTGATTGGATCAGCCAATCGGATTGAACTTCATTCTGATTGGCTGATTCCATCAGCCAATCAGAAAATTCCTACCTTAATTCCGATTGGCTGATAGAATCCTATCAGCCAATCGGAATTCGAGGGACGCCATCTTGGATGACGTCCCTTAAAGGAACCGTCATTCGTCGGGAGACAACGGAAGAAGAGGATGGATCCGCGTCGCCTGCTTCAAGATGGACCCGCTCCGCACCGGATGGAAGAAGATCGAAGATGCCGCTTGGAGAAGATGTTTGCCGGTCCGGATGTCCTCTTCTTGCCGGATAGGAGGAAGACTTTGGAGCCTCTTCTGGACCTCTTCAGCCACCGGATGATGGATCGCCAACCCCCGCTTGGGTTGGATGAAGATGTTGGAGCCAGGACGGATCGGTGATACCTGGATGGTGAAGACAAGGTAGGAAGATCTTCAGGGGCTTAGTGTTAGGTTTCTTTAAGGGGGGTTTGGGTTAGATTAGGGGTATGTGGGTGGTGGGTTGTAATGTTGGGGGGGGGGGGTATTGTATGTTTTTTTTTACAGGCAAAAGAGCTGAATTTCTTGGGGCATGCCCCGCAAAGGGCCCTGTTCAGGGCTGGTAAGGTAAAAGAGCTTGTAACTTTTTTAATTTAGAATAGGGTAGGGAATTTTTTATTTTGGGGGTCTTTGTTATTTTATTAGGGGGCTTAGAGTAGGTGTAATTAGTTGTAATATTTTTCTTATGTTTGTAAATATTTTTTTATTTTTTGTAACTTAGTTCTTTTTTATTTTTTGTACTTTAGCTAGTTTATTTAATTGTATTTATTTGTAGGAATTGTGTTTAATTAATTTATTGATAGTGTAGTGTTAGGTTAATTGTAGGTAATTGTAGGTAGTTTATTTAATTAATGTATTGATAGGGTAGTGTTTGGTTTAATTATATCTTAGGTTAGGATTTATTTTACAGGTAAATTTGTTATTATTTTAACTAGGTAACTATTAAATAGTTCTTAACTATTTAATAGCTATTGTACCTGGTTAAAATTATTACAAAGTTGCCTGTAAAATAAATATTAATCCTAAAATAGCTATAATATAATTATAATTTATATTGTAGCTATATTAGGATTTATTTTACAGGTAAGTATTTAGCTTTAAATAGGAATAAGTTATTTAATAAGAGTTAATTTATTTCGTTAGATGTAAATTATATTTAAGTTAGGGGGGTGTTAGTGTTAGGGTTAGACTTAGCTTTAGGGGTTAATACATTTATTAGAATAGCGGTGAGGTCCGCTCGGCAGATTAGGGGTTAATAATTGAAGGTAGGTGTCGGTGATGTTAGGGAGGGCAGATTAGGGGTTAATACTATTTATGATAGGGTTAGTGAGGCGGATTAGGGGTTAATAACTTTATTATAGTAGCGCTCAGGTCCGCTCGGCAGATTAGGGGTTAATAAGTGTAGGCAGGTGTCGGCGACGTTGAGGGGGGCAGATTAGGGGTTAATAAATATAATATAGGGGTCGGCGATGTTAGGGCAGCAGATTAGGGGTACATAGGGATAACGTAGGTTGCGGCGGTTTACGGAGCGGCAGATTAGGGGTTAAAAAAAATATGCAGGGGTCAGCGATAGCGGGAGCGGCAGATTAGGGGTTAATAAGTGTAAGGGTAGGGGTGTTTAGACTCGGGGTACATGTTAGAGTGTTAGGTGCAGACGTAGGAAGTGTTTCCCCATAGGAAACAATGGGGCTGCGTTAGGAGCTGAACGCTGCTTTTTTGCAGGTGTTAGGTTTTTTTTCAGCCAGCTCAGCCCCATTGTTTCCTATGGGAGAATCGTGCACGAGCACGTTTTTGAGGCTGGCCGCGTCCGTAAGCAACTCTGGTATCGAGAGTTGCATTTGCGGTAAAAATGCTCTACGCTCCTTTTTTGGAGCCTAACGCAGCATTTGTTTGAACTCTCGATACCAGAGTTAAATTTATGATGCGGCCAGAAAAAAGCCCGCGGAGCGTTAACAGCCCTTCTACCGCCGAACTCCAAATCTAGGCCAATATGCATAAGCTTATGAGCAACAAAGCATTATTGGGAGATATCTACTTATTTGTGGGTGGGCAACAATGCATAGTTGCAATGGTTAGCCAGATGTCTTTAGATACTTCACACTATTGCATATCTGCTCATTAAAGGGACAGTCAACACCAGAAGTGTTGTTGTTTAAAAAGATAGATAATCCCTTAATTACCAATTTCCGAGTTTTGCATAACCAACACAGTTATAATTATACACGTTTTACCTCTGTAATTACCTTGTATCTAAGCCTCAGCAGACTGCCCCCTTATTTCAGTTCTTTTGACAGACTTGCAGTTTAGCCAATCAGAGCTGTCTCCATGGTAAATTCACGTGCATGAGCTCAATGTTATCTATATGAAACACATGAACTAATGCCCTCTAGTGGTGAAAAACTATTAAAATGCATTTAGATTAGAGGCGGCCTTCAAGGTCTAAGAAATTAGCATATGAACCTCCTAGGTTTAGCTTTCAACTAAGAATACCAAGAGAACAAAGCAAAATTGGTGATAAAAGTAAATTGGTAAATTGTTTAAAATTTCATGCCCTATCTGAATCATGAAAGTGTTTTTTTTACTGTCCCTTTAACAATAAAGACACCTTGAATTTTTTTTTATAGGTGAGCATTTCAGACAAATACATGCTCTATTTGATTTTTTATAATGAAAGAACAGAAACGTCGATTTTCCTTTTAAAAATATTCCCTTTATATTTCTCAAAGTAACGTCCATTATAAACACAAATTACGCATTTCACCATTATTGAAATATAGCGTGGTAAACGTATCTTTCAAAACGAGATTCGCATCTATGTAAAGTCGAATATAATATCACGCACTAGCACACAATTGATCTGCATTGTTGAAATTGTAAATACATTTAATAGAACACTGTCAATACTTAGCAATGAGTCACAATATGTTTTTAATAAACAATGAATACATACAATGTTTACTTTTTTAATCTAAAATATTTGTAAACTTTTTTTAAGAACTTGATCAATATAAAACCTTTGAAATGTGTCAGACATTTACTAATATGTCTGGATTATATTTAGTATCGTGAGTAAAAGTACAATCTAGTTCAAATGTCAACAAAATATATTAAAATTTAACGGATTCCATATATTATATATTCGTCACATATATACGCATACCATTCTCATAAATTCTAAATAAGTCTACATGCCAAATGTAGTAACAGCAACCCCAGGAGGTATGTGTATGGAAGTTACAAAGATATGAATCCATGATCCATTAAGTAACGGCCAATCAGAGTTCATCACACAAACATGACATGACTCAGTATGGCCTCACAGACATGCAAACAAAATTACAGTATTTTATCCAATCAGATGTACAGATACCATGTCCCATGGTGTATCTCATGTTTACTTCCCCATATAAAAGTCCATTACACGTTGCCATTTTTGTCAGTTCTCTAATACCTGTTGGTATATTGTTAGATATTGATATATCAAATACTAAAAACTACCAACAGGATGTCTCCCAGGTTCACACGGGTGGAAAGTACTGCACTGGTCAACGCGGTCGAGGAGTTTTATCCGCAGCTGTTTGGGACTCAGAAGGGGTTGATGAAGCCAGCAATAAAGAGGGTCCTCTGGGTGTCTATCACCGTTTCTGTGAATTTGGTGAAATACGTCCAGAGGACCGCAAATACAATTATGCAGAGATTTGGGGATATGAGGTTGCGGCTTCACAATAAAGTCCACCTCATGAGGGAGTGGGCAAAAGCTCGTTCTAGAGGTGGGAATCAGGAGCCACCCCACGGAAACTTTTCCTACAACCTTATTAAGAGGCTTTATGCGCCCTCCTCAATCTCCATTTCCCCCGCAGATTTGCTTTCGCAAGCTCCTCGGCCCCTTCACAGTCCCCAGCTGCTGGCTCTGAAACTCCCGACCCGGAAGCCAGTGCAGCTCCAATCAGTGACCTGGGAGAAGGAACTACAGAGGCTGAACCAGGTAAATATCAAAATTCACATAATATATTAATATTTTAGTATATATTTTAGCAATGTGTATATAGTCATATATTAAACCTAAATAGATCTCCCAACAGACGTTACATCTGAATTTAGATTCGTCATACATCAAATGTGTGTCACAGAGCTAAAATGGAATTGCGCATCCATGAAATTCCTATCCTCCGCCATTTCATACATTTAATATCGATTCATACAAAAGTTAGAAACATTAATTAGTATCATTCAATCTTTACAATGATCAAAATAAATTTGGGAATAAATGCCCAAAAAGACTAGTTGCGCCAAAATAGGAGGTTATGTTATCAGCAACCACCAAACAAAAAACGTATAATAATACCTTCTTAAGTGTTAATACGTGTAATAACTTCGTGTTGATGTGTGTCCAAATAACTCTAATAACTACCTCTAGTAAATATAAGAAAAATATTATAAATATTGTCAAATATAAAAAAGTGTGTACACATCAAAAATAAGTGATATCAATATATATAGTATGATACAGTTCAAAGATGATGAAAGTCCATCATAGAATAAATGTCCAATTCCACATAGCAGCTCCTCTTCCAACGATAAAACCTGTTCACCAAACAAGTGGGTAGAGAAATCTATAAATAGATAAAAGAGAGCGCTCCAATGGTGAAGTATATCTCAGTAATCTTCCACAAATTACTAGAGTATAGACAAAATACTCACAAACACCTTGCACTCAGCAGTGCAAATGGGGCAGGCTGAACTTTCAAAGTTGTTCAGCTAACTCGCAGTCCGGCTAACCACTCTCTGACTGACTCAACCCCCTCCTTTATTCACAACATGTTTCTCAGTACTTGATTGTTTCATCAGGTGATAAAAAATACAAATACAAGTGAGATAAAATACCTGACTTCCTCTGCGTGTTCGCCCAGCTAATGCGCATGTCAGAAAAAAAAGGGGATAGATTTTTACTATTTCGATTGGACAGCAATAGTGATATTGTAACCAATGGTTCATTGCATGTACGCTGTTAGTAAAAAATGCTATAATGGTATCAAAAAGAGTTGCAAAGTTGTCCAATAAATATGCGCATAGTATTTCAAAAGTAAACATACCGGGGTAGTCTCAAACAAAGATACATAACATAACATATACATAGGTATGTTTACCTTTGAAATACTATGCGCATATTTCTTGGTTTGTCCCATTCTCATTATACTTTACTTTTGTCTTACAAATTTGGACATAACATTGCCTAATCCATTCACATTGATCTGTATTAACATGTATCCTCTAATTAAATTTTAAGTTTATTTAAAAAGAAGAATCACGATTCAGAGATCGAATTCCATTGTAATCCAAATCTCAATTTATTAGTCATCGAAGATATTCCTCTGATTCTTGCTATCTTTATTTGAATGTAATATTAGGGTCTTGCCCATTTTGTATTCTGCACCTGGGTAGTGTTTGACAGTTGGTGGCTACATTTAGACAACACTAATACATTTTTACACATGTGCAGAATATATAAATATACATCTCCTATACTTTGATATTTTCTTCTTATCATTAAGAGAGTGTAATGCTCGTGGGATACCCCTCTATCAGACCGAACTTGGCCAGTAGTCTTGTTATCCCGGTGTCGAGCCGGAATGATAGGGAATATCCCAGAGCGGAGAAAGTTAGTAAGATAAGGAGAGCGGCATTCACCACAGGCAGGACAGCCCCCAATGGCAATGGCAGAACAGGGCAAGGCAAATCACTGTTATGGTCAGGAAGGGAGGATTCAGCAACAGTAAAGCAGTCCAAGGACAAACCACTAGAATGGTCAGGCAGGCAGGGTTTGGCAACGGTAAAGCAGTCCAAGGGCACACCACTAGAAGGGCCAGACAGGCAGGGTTTGGCAACAGAGAGGCAATCCAGAATAACAGGGGTTAAACAGGTAGAGTAGTCAGACAGGCAGGGTTCAGCAGCAATATATCAGTCCAGCAATTTAGGGGTTAAAAAGGTAGAGTAGTCAGACAGGCAGAGTTCAGCAGCATCATATTGATCCAGCAATTCAGGGGTATAGCAGGCAGAGTTGTCAGACAGGCAGGGTTCAAAACACAATCTATCACTCCCAGGAGTACACAAAGTAACACCTATACTTGGGCAGTGATAAATTGTTTGAATATGCTTACATAGGCGCAGGATTCGCGCCACAGACGTCCGGGATCAGTGAGAGAGGAGCGTGCAGCAATGATGTCAGCGCTGCATGCATCCAGACCCGACTCAGCCCCTGGCAATGAGGAGGGAAGGAGACGCTGCACCCCTGGCAATGGCTAGAGCGGTGCGGCGTGACATAGCCCACCTCTCAAGGGTTTCCTCTGGGAACCAGAGCCGGCCTCAAAGGATAAGCAGCATGGAATCTGGAGACCATAGATGGAGCATGCACATAACGGGCAGGAACCCAGGAACGATCTGCCACAGAGTAACCCTTCCAGTGTATCAGATACTGCAGTTTTCTGCGCCTGTATCTGGAGTCCAGGATCTTAGCTACCTCATATTCAGGGTTACCACGGACCAGGAGCGGAGGAAGAGGCGTTTGGAGCCGGGTATATCTATTCTTGATGTAAGACTTGAGTAGTGAAATGTGGAAGACTGGGTGTATGTGCAGGGTTTTGGGTAAGGACACTTTGTAGGCAACAGGAGACAGTCTCTTCAGGACCTTGTAAGGGCCGATAAACCTAGGCCCCAATTTGTGACAAGGTTGATGTAGACGAATATGTAGAGTAGAGACCCAAACATGGTTACCCACTGGGATGGCACATACAGAAGCTCTATGACGATCAGCAAACTTTTTATATCTAGAGAGAGCTGAACATAGCTGAGAGCGAATACGTTGCCAATGAGTGGTGAGTCCAGTGACGTGTCGATCTGCAGCAGGAACACCAGTGGCCTGAAGAGGGAAGACACAAGGCTTATGCCCTGCTGTGACTTGAAATGGAGGACATCTAAGAAAATAGTGCCAATGAGTGTTTCTTGCCAGCTCAGCTAGGGGTAACAACTCAGACCAGTTGGTATGGCGAGCGTTGACAAAGGCTCTAAGGTAGGCTTCAAGATCCTGGTTTACTCTCTCAGTTAGTCTATTGGTCTGAGGATGGTAGCCAGAAGACAAGGAAACAGTGGTTACAATCAATTTACAAAAGGCTCTCCAAAAGGTGGAGATGAACTGTGGACCTCTGTCGGAAACAATATTCACCGGAATGTCATGAAGTCGTACCACATGCAAGAGAAAAAGAGAACAATTCTTGTGAAGGCAGTTTGGTTAGGGGTACAAAATGAGCCAGTCTGGAAAAGCGATCCACCACAACCAGATAACAGTATGGCGGTCAGAAGGAGGAAGATCCACAAGGAAATCCATTGCTATGTGTGTCCATGGTTGTTTAGGAATGGACAATGGTAGGAGCAAGCAAGGAAGCAAGGATCGGGGAATTTTGTTGGCAGCACAAGTTGTGCAGGCTTTCACATAATCCTAAGCGTCAGACTTCATAGTAGGCCACCATACGTGTTGGGAAAGATGCTTAAAAGTCCTAGTCAAACAAGGATGTCCTAAGAGTTTACTATCATAAGCCAAGGATAGTACAGGGGTGCGTAGATTCAGAGGAACAAAGAGGATATTAGAGGCCACGGGGGCTCCAGGAGGTCTACTAGACTGGGTGCGTTGAAATCTTTGCAGAAGGGTGGTATTTAGTTGAGCAACCACACAGGAGGGAGGTATAATGTGTTCAATAAGAGCTTCAGTGGAGTTACTTAAGTGAAGGAACTGACAAGAAAGGGCGTCTGCCCCTTCTTGTTCTTGGTTCCAGGAAGATAAGATACCACAAAGTTAAAACGGGAAAAGAACAAGGCCCACCTGGCCTGTCGAGGATTGAGTCGATGAGCAGTCTCTAGGTAAGTCAGATTCTTGTGGTCAGTGAGAATCTGTATGGTCCCCTTTAACCAATGACGCCATTCAGTCAAAGCCATCTTAATGGCTAAGAGTTCATGATTACCCACATCATAATTCCTCTCAGCAGGAGTAAAGCGTTTAGAGAAAAAGGCTACAGGGTGTGACTTGGAAGTCAAAGGATCCCTTTGGGTTACAACTGCTCCAGCCCCTATCTCGGAGGCATCAACCTCTAAAGTGAAATGTAGGTCAGGATCAGGATGGAGGAGCACAGGAGCAGAACAGAAAGCCGTTTTCAGACAAGAGAAAGCATTTATGGCTTCAGGAGGCCAGTGTTTACAGTCTTTGGTATGTTTTGTCAATTCAGAGAGAGGAGTGACTGTTTGTGAAAAGTTCTTTATAAACTTGCGGTAATAATTGGAGAACCCCAAGAACCTCTGCAATTCCTTTAAAGAAGTAGGTCATTCTAGAACTGTGGTGAGTTTAGCAGGATCCATGGCAAAACCTTCTTTCGAGATGACATAACCAAGGAACTGGATCTGAACTTGATCAAACTCACATTTTTCTAGCTTGGCTACCAAAGAATTGTCCCTGACACGTAGAAAAACTTGTCACATGTGTTTATGATGCTCCTCTAAAGTGGAAGAGAAAACAAGGATGTCATCCAGATAGACGATGACAGTGCGGTTGAGGTGGTCACGGAAGACATCGTTGAAAAATGCCTGGAAGAGTGCAGGGGCGTTACACAGCCCAAAGGGCATTACAAGGTATTCATAATGCCCAGATCTTGTGTTGAAGGCGGTCTTCCATTCATGGCCTGGAAAGATACGAATCAGTCCAATTTGGTGGAAAAGCGAGCATCTTGGAGCGAGTCATACAGTTTGGTGATCAATGGAATGGGATAGCGGTTCTTGATAGTTACGTTAGTTATGATAGTTATGATGTTCAAGGCCCTGTAGTTGATGCAGGGTCTGAGCCCACCATCCTTCTTACTGACAAAGAAGAAGCCTGCCCCAGCAGGAGAGGAGATAGGGCAAATTAAACCTTTAGCTAGGTTCTCTTGGATGTACTCCTCCATGGATTTGCATTCAGCTTTGGAGAGTGGATAAGTCCTCCCTTTAGAAAGTGGGGCTCCAGGAAAGAGGTCGATCTTGCAGTCAAAAGGTCGGTGGGGTGGCAGCACGTTGGCTGCTTTTTTCTCAAATACATCTGCAAAGTCTGCATATATCGAAGGAAGGTCTGGAGGAGTCTGTATACTGGCTATGGGGATGCGGGGCAGAGGAGTGACTTTAGCAAGGCAGGAGTGAAAACAGGAGGTACCCCAGGAGGCTAGTTGTCCCTCAGCCCAGTCAAACTGGGGATTATGTACCCGAAGCCAAGGAAGACCAAGGATGACAGGCTGTGCTGGGGAATGAATAACGTTGAACTGCAGTTGTTCGGTATGAAGGACTCCCACAGTCAGGGTTAGGGGTGCTGACTCAAAATGGATCAACCATGAACCAAGGGGGGTGCCATCCAGAGTTGTTATTTTGAGACAATGTGTTTTCTGCAAAAAGAGACAAACCAGCTGGAATCATGAAACGGGGATCCAGGAAGTTTCCAGCTGCCCCTGAATCAATGAAGGCTTGAGAGTGGACTGTATTCTGAAGTAAGGTAAGGGTAACAGGTACCAGGATCCGAGAGAAGTGAGGGGATTTAGTAGAGATCATGCTTAGAGGCATCCCTGTGTGATCCCTTAAGCAGTGGCTTTTCCCGGCCGAATGTCACAGTCCTTTAGTTGGTGGGTTTTGGACCCATAATAATAGCATAGTCTCAATCTCCTTCTTCTCTGTCTTTCAGACTCTGAAGGTTTGAAGGAGGACAGATCCATGGGTTCCTCCACTGAGGTAACTGGAGCTGCTGAAGGGGTAGAGAATACTGCCGAAACTGGACGAATAGGAGGACTGGAGGGTAGGACACTCCTTGATCTGTCTCTCTCAGCTTGTCTCTCCTGGAAGTGAGAGTCCAGGCTGATACATAGCGTTATAAAGTCATCCAAAGAAGAAGGGATATCACGATAAGTTAGTTCATCTTTGATGCGTTCATGTACACCTCTCCTAAAGGCTGCCTTGAGAGCACTGCCATCCCAAGTGGTTTCAAGTGTCAAGGTGCGAAACTCGATGGCAAATTGTGCCACAATTCTATTGCCCTGGCAGAGATCCAGGAGAGAAAATTCTGCAGCAGAGGTACGGCCAGAAGTACCAAACACAGAAGACAATGCAGATATGAAATCATCAGAATCATGCAGGAGTGAAGCGTTCTGTTCCAAAAGGGGAGAGACCCATGCTAGGGTCTTTCAGTAG